>NW_026929554.1:0-38355 GCF_032062105.1 Saccostrea cuccullata | reverse complement strand
AAATTTTCCTCCTTATTCCTGGTAGTGAGTTTTCTATAACCAACCCTCCCCCAACCACTCTTTAACTTTCCCAAGGTACACAGAATCATTTTTACTCCCCGTGTCTGATACTGCCTGTTCTATAACAAAATCTACCCCTCTCTCTCTTACCTTTTCCGAGATAAACACAGCCATATTCCCTCCCGGTCCCTGGTACAGTGTACTCTATGACAAAAGCCACTTCTTTCCCAATCAACTTCTTCCTCAGGTACTCTCTGGCTTCCCATGCAAAGGGCTGAAAGGATTAATATGGAATTTTAATGCCATCCCTTTTCCAATAACACAGCTATGACTACAGTAAAACTTGGTTATAACAAAGTCACTGGGACCTGTAAAAATACTTTACTATATTGGTAATTTGTTATATCTGTGTAAGGAATTCATAAATGTTTACACTGGGGGATCCAAGAAAACTTCACTTCATATGTGAATTCGTAATATACAGGTTCGTATTAAACAAGTTTTACTGTATACATGCACACGATACACACATGTTCATGTGCAAGAATAAATTATCACAATGTAAATTTCTACTCAATTCAGAGGTTCTTCAGGCATTCAAAATCCTACACCTGTCTCATGTTGGGACATGAAAATGACCCAATGCTCAAATAAAGATTTATTAAGCAACACTGCATAATTATGTAGCATTTCATGACCCATCAAGAAAAGATATTTCATTTAAGTTGTTAAAACAGGATTGTAATACAATTTTCTGCAATATAATTAATACAGCTCTGTTGAATTTTAATTATTTTTTAACCTGAACTTTCAAAATATCAAAGGTAAAACCTGTCTTCGATATGTACAATAATTTATCTATATTTTTCCTGTTTTATTACCTCATCCTTTGTCTCTACGCTGTCCTGTGCTGGATTGGGTCGTCTAGCCATGCGAGGGGCGGTGATGTTGGAGAAGCATATTGTTTTCTCTGGGGGTGGGCCTCCCTTGGGTTGACCCCTGATGACCACTGCATCTCCGGACAAGACCTGCAAAAAATAGTAAAAACTTAGATACGTAGATACTACACATATACATGTTGTGGAAATGTTTAAAAGCATTGTATCAATTGGGAATTTGGATTTTATTTTTAAATTAGACTAGTTATATAAGTTTACATAGATGTTAATACAGTTGTTTCAAAATAATTATTGTTTATTAAAGATAGTTAAATTTATATTTCTTGAAAATCTAAATTTCAGTAGGCATTAGATACACAAATGAAGCTCCTGATAAATGATGAATCTATAGGTTTTTTTTAAACTAATGCCTGTCAAACTTCCTATCACTGATTTATTATTTCTAAACAATACATTTTTTTTAAACAAGAAGTTTTTTGTCTATCAAGACTTCCTAACAAAGTGCATGTATATGATGTACAACTATACTTAGAAATCAGAACAAATTATTGTTTTTTTTAAATCTTCAGCATGTTTCTTTTTTCACATATAAATCTGTCAATACATTAACATTTTAGAACATGTGCATGGTCATGATGGTGTGTGAAAGTACCATATGCATATGTTTTTTATACCTAGTTATAAATTAACCATATTAGCCACGTGAAACTCATATGACACATTTGTTTTTCATGTATAACTTAAAAATAAAATTACATTTAAAAAAAAAAACAACATAGAAGACAATTTGCCAGTTAATTTCTTTTTCTAGTCTGGCAAACACAATCACATCATCTGGTATGTTACGCAGAAATATATACCATCAAGCGATTTCTAATTAAAAGGGAACATTTGTAAATAAACACTATGTAAAATTTGAATAAACAGCGCACTTTTAATGTAAGCGATTTTTAAAATACTCACCTGTTTTACGATCCCACGGTGAACAGCTGTTTGTGAATTGCTCATGTTGTTTTGACTCGTGGACAGTCGCGTTGTAAAAGGAAGTCACTTTGTCACGTGGATGAAATTGAAATAACGAAAGCTGATTACAATCCTAGCCTCAAGCAACAAATATGTAAGAAAATAAATCTCTGTATTGTGTATATGACATGTCCTCTGCTGCTCGTAGTTGAAAAGTGAAAACACGTGAACCTTCTATTCGCCGGTTTTGGTGATGTGGCGAGATCTGGCTCATGTGAATGTTTTAAAGCTGCAAAATTCTACACTGAACGTTTTGCATCAAAATGATGATGATTTATTTAGTTGTTTTTAAAAATAACTTTTTAGTCAGTTTAATAATTTTACTTCAAAATTTAAAATGCTAAATGTACGTGCATTTGTTTTTGCTTTTCTTCATAATTTATTTTATTTTCGTTGTTTCGAAATTCTTTGTCCGGATAATAACGGAAAAGATGGCGAGGTGGATCTTGTGTATGATTTATAAACATAAATTTTAAATAATGCAATAAATAATCTATTAATTTTTTTTAATTATGATGTTTTTTTTCTTAAAATCCCATGGAAAAGTTTCTTCAAAAGCGAAATTTAAAACAGGGGCGTAGCAAGAGGGGGGGGGGGGGGGGGGAGCAGGGGGGGGGCGTGGCCCCCCGCTTTTTTCCCCAACCTTACTTACACTATAGGAAATGTTAATTGAAGACCTGGTTGCCCCCCCCCCCCCAACTTTAAGTGATGTACCGAAATGGTACTGAAAGTAGTTGACATTGAAAAAAAGTGAGCCTACCCCCCCCCCCCCCCCCCCCCCCCCCCCCACGAAATATAGGATTTTCGACTTTGGGCAACTGTCAACTGTTTTTTTTTTTTTTTTTTTTTGCTTGTCAACTTTTTCAGGTACGTAAAAAAAAAATTTTCTCTGGCTGCCCCCCCCCCCCCCTCTTTCAAAAACGATGCTACGCCACTGTTAAATATACCAAAATACAATTATAAAAGTAAAAGTAAAAGTAACCGAAAATGTGTCTGATCCAAAAGTAAGATAAGGGTGCACGTACTATGGCTATATGTAACAATTAAAAATTCTCTGAAAGTCTCATTGAGGATGCGATTGCAAGGCGTCACCTGATAGACTCATATTTAAGGTTCAGCAACAAACCATCACATGAAAATTCATTTTAAAAAAATATAAAAAAAAAAAAAGGAGGGGGGGTTACTGAAATGCATGAAGCTTCAAAATGAATCTGATGACCTTACTTCATATTTTAACCAATTAAGTCACTTTTATCATTAGAACAACATATATTAGTTGAAAATTCATTGGGTAATTTTTGTCTAAACGTTGAAAACTGCTCTCGAGGTGAAAATATTACTGTAAATTTACAATTAATACTCCCCGAAGCAACGGTGGCATTGCTTCATCTATCAATTGATAGTTTCCGATACAATTTTTATTTTCAAGAAATATAGAGCATATCATTTAATATCTGGAGAAATTTTTTTTTTTCATTTCAGTTTTGATGCGTGTATGCCATATTTAAAAATTCACCTAGATCTAATAAATATATCAAAAGATTGGTGGTTACCATGACAACCATTACTTCCATATAACTCCAATTTCCATGGTTGGTATTTTGATATTAAGATATACGTAATTAACTTTAAAGGCAAATTAATTATATGTGAAAATGAGAAGAAAAAAAATCATTGGACGAATATTTTCACAGAACCTTGTAACCCGTTCCTTAGATTTCATTCAGTGGTATAGAAGGAGTTGAGAATAAGAGATGGGTACCCAATAGATCTATGCGCATATCTAGAGGGGTGGGGTCTGATATTGTAGCAGAGCAAAAACGGAAACACGCGCCTTTGCTCTTTGTCTGTACGTGCATAGTATCTTAATTTTATTTCAAACCCACTGGGATACATCGTATCGACATAAGAATGGAAAATAATATAACCATTGTAATTAATACAACGTGTCAACACTGTAGTTAGAAAGGTTGAGTTGTAGGCCACAACAAGTGTTTTAATTTCCTCTTTTCACATTTAAGATTTTGAACGAATTCTGCTACGTATAAATACAAAATACTGAATAGGTCGATCCGCAATAGCGGTGCGTGATAAGTACCCATGCGATTTCTAATAGATTGTTTGAAGACTTGGTCTAAAAAAAAAAAGCGGGGGGGGGGGGGGGGGGGCATGAATATTATCAAACAGAAATTCATAAAGGTATCTTTTTAATTTCAACTTGTGTGTACAATCAGAATGTTTCTAACAAAATAATTGGCAAATGACCAATGACAAAGTGAGTAAATTTACGATTTTCGTTGAAAAAAAAAACAGCTGTCAATGATGTCAAAATAAAACATTTAAGAAATGAATAGACTATCTATTTAACCAATATGGATCCCTAATACACGGAGCATCATGATGTACAAGTCAAAAGTCAGAGTAATTATAACCAACAATAGCGGTGTTGTAGAGAAGGATTTTCCCCATAGCCAACCCCCCCCCCCCCTCGGAAATCGTACTCTAGAGCAGGATTGTCCCGACCCTGAGGGGAAATTTCACACCAGAGCCCAATTTTCCCCTCTTTCTTTCTCAAAGTAGGATTTCTCCCTTGTTAGAGAGTCAATGTAAAACACAGCCGTAATATTTTTGCTAAAAATGATAAAAACGGTATAGTTCTGGGCCTACTGATTTTTAAATCGTAATGCGTGTTTTTCGACTTGTGTGGTTAAATTTTCTGAGCACAAATTTCAAATCATGGAGTCTAACCCAGACACTTAGATTTCAATAGAAAATGTAAATGTCCTCAACTTCCACGTCTAACACCTCTAATGGCATAGGGTACTTGTATGTATCACATTTTTAATGTGGAGTTTAACAAGGCTATGTACATGTAGCACAAACATTCATAATGTCACATATACATGTATAGAGTATCCAAATATTGAGCATCAAGTAATTCAAAGAACTTTGGTCCCATATGGTTTGACTTAAAGTCCAGATATATGCAGATAAAATTTAGATCATAGGAAAGAAAAAGTGAGCCAGCTCACATACCCCACGCTCCCCCAATACTCAAAGTGCTGAAAATCCCAGAAAAAAAAAGGAATTTCCCCATTATATGCACATCTACACATTGTGTCCTAAATCATCTGCAAAGTTTGCTGAAATTCTGTGCAGCGGTTTATGAGGAGTTGCGCTGACAAACTGTTCATCTCTGTATTCAAGATATTGTCAAAAATCTAAGTTGAAAAGTGTGGAAATTCCCGGAAAAAATAAAGGAATTAAATTTTTTGGTAATGTGCACATTTACACATTGTGTTCTAAATATCTGCAAAGTTTGACGAAATTCTGTGCAGCGGTTTAAGAGGAGCTGCGCTGACAAAAAAACAGGACTGACTGACTGACGGGTCAAAAACATTATACTTCACGCAACTTGTTGCATGGGGTATAAATATACACACAGTTTCTTTTGTAGAAACTGTGGGACGTGGAGATTGGTTCTTTGGACGAGACCATATAAACTGTGTAGCTGCTGGCACGATAAAAACTCTTTACTGTTCAATGGCCGTTAGTGCCGAGGATCTATAGGGGAAAAAAATGCAGCTCTCCACAGGCAAGTGGTGGCATCTCCATATTATAAGTGAAATATTCTCAGAGGGAAGTTAAACAACACAAGAGGCCCAGGGGCCACATTGCTCACCTGAGCATATCGTCTAGGGAAAAAAAATCAGATCAGAACTGAAAAGTTTACTTAAAGGGGAGGGGGGGGGGGGCTTGAATTTAATACTACTTTAGAATGTCTTCATATTGATACAGCATATAACTTTGCTGTTCTTGATAAAAAGATCTTTTAAAAACATTTTCTTCCTATACTATCACTTATCATAGCTTTGAATTACTAGTACTTGAGAAGACGATTTTTATAAATATTTTCCCTATATACTCCTATGTAAAACTTTGATCGGCCATTGTGGCCCCACCTTACCCCCGGGGGTCATGATTTGAACAAACTTGAATCTACACTATATGAGGATGCTTCCAAATGAGTTTCTTCTTTCCTGGCCCAGTAGTTCTTGAGAAGATTTTTGTAGATTTTCCTATATACTCCTATGTAAAACTTTGATTAGCCATTGTGGCCCCACCCTACCCCCGGGGGTCATGATTTGAACAAACTTGAATCTACACTATATGAGGATGCTTCCACATGAGTTTCATCTTTCCTGGCCCAGTGGTTCTTGAGAAGAAGATTTTTAAAGATTTTCCCTGTATACACCTGTGTAAAACTTTGATCGGCTATTGTGGCCCCACCCTACCCCCGGGGGGTCATCATTTGAACAACCTGAATCTACACTACCTGAGGATGCTTCAACATGAGTTACATCTTTCCTGGCCCAGTGGTTCTTGAGAAGAAGATTTTTTAAAAATGCCATTAATTTTTCACTAATTCATAATATCTCCCCTTGAATGAGGCCTTGGCCCTTCATTTGAACAAACTTGAATCCCCTTCACCTAAGGATACTTTGTGGCAGGTTTGGTTGAAATTGGCTCAGTGGTTCTTGAGATGAATTCTTAATTGTGAAAAGTTAACGACGACAACGACAACACCAACGACGACGACAGACAACGGACAAATTTTGATCAGAAAAGCTCACAGGAGCCTTCGGCTCAGGTGAGCTAATAAATCAATCTTTCGTAAAAATTTCTTGTCCATTCTACACAGGAAAGGAACTTAAAAAATGAAAAAAAAGAGCTTGTAGTGTATATAACAGTTTATTCATAAAATAAATGATATCAGATCACAAAAAATGACAGACACCCACTCAAAAAAGCATATATTCCAAAAAATGTGATATTATTCTGGTTTCTAATTTGTAAAAGAAGGATAACTCTTACAACAAGGATGTACCAGATTAATCACAAAAATATTGCATACAGACACAGGCCTTTAAAAAGCATGAATGTATTGATGCACCCAAACACTCTTTCAAAATATATTTAATAAAAGACATGCAAAGTATTATAACTTCACAAAAATGCTCCCCTGTAAAAAAAAAATTCCAAAAATATTGATATTTTGTTGGAATTATATTTCTATGTTCAGTCTGTCTTGAGACATAGGTGGTTCTTATTCAAAATGTAAACTCTAGCATACACAATGTTGCAATAAGGTATAATTTTATCAGGTAGTGAGAAAAAAATGGTACTCTGTAAAAAACATACAAGTGTAATCTTAAAAGATTTAATTATTTCATTCTCCAGTGAAATTGAGAAATGGAAGCAAAAGCTGCAGTACATTCATGTCCTACACAAAAAATCACTTTGAATTGTGATTTTGATATTTAGGGGGGAAAATGATTGTCAACTGAAATATACAAGAATAGTAAATGAAAACTTGCACATTAATAAACCTAGACTAAGACTATAAAAGAACTTGTATGATATTTTGATGTCTATATGTAAATGTGACATGAAAAAGTTTTAAAAATTCATTTTTTTTTTTACTTTTTTTAAGAGCATTTTTGCTTCACAGGGAGGTCTCTGGAATAACTGAAATACTGGAAAATTTAAGATATGAAAATAAATTTAAATAAACACTAACATTTTTCAATGTTGGACATTATTACTAGTGATTTAAAAAAATAATCTTAACAAGTGCAAAACAAGGACATAATAAATATTACACATAAAAACTTAAAAATAAACTCTTACAATTAACCCTTCTTTCTGTACTATAAAAAACTCTTGCCTTTTAATTCATTAAATATAGGCTTTAATTTTAGGACATTATAGTATTTAGATTTTCATTAAAATTGCTTCATAGCATCTTCTGATTGCAGAGTTATAGGAAATTTCTTCTACAATGATTAATTAAATATAAACAAAAGACATTAGTATAAGTTCATTGAATTTTCAGTATACCATAAATCACTTTTTTTTCATGAGAACTTTATTTACACATAATAACGCAAAGCAATGTGCTCGCAAAAATTTCATTCTCGGGTATAAAAGTATTCCTTACAATTATATAGAGGAATAACAACAATTTATGAAAATTTTGTCTCGCTAATAAAGAGTCATCGACTATCTTGCAAAAATAAGGTGTCCCTAAAATTTAATGATCTACAGTACATGAATAACCCAAAAGTACATCCTTTGAACCATCAATACTTTTGATTGCTTATAAACACTGAACCCGGTGAATTACTGTAAAAATATTCCAAAGTTATGTACTCTATTAAGGACAATTTAATAATTGATTGTTAAACAAATTTCTATGCATGTTTGATGCATTTCTTATATTATGACTGCCAAAAAACCCCACTAAGAATGAAATTTAGCTTTAAGCTAAGAGAGTCTACTTAGTACAGTATATAAATATCGATATATCAAAACAAGATGACGTACAAAAAAAATGCACACAAAAATAGAGGAGAAAATACAGATACAATCAACATTTAAAATCTGGATATAGAAAGTCATACATAACATACAGAAGACTGAAAAAGAAAAAAAACAAAGATTGAAAAAAAGTCCAATAATAAGTTAACAAAGTTGAATATAATGAATCAAAGATAATCATAAATAAAACAAAGAAAAAAACGAAAATAGAAAATCAACAGATTGACTAGTTTGTTTGCTATCCTCTAAATAGTTTGAATATATTAGAAACAAATGGAAGCTGACTAAGAAATAAATATTCTAACTAGTTATTACACCTTATCATTTTATTTACATGACTCATCACATCCTTTTTACACAAAAAACAAGATATAGATTTTTCATTTGTTTTACACAGCATAACACCTTTTTTTCAAGATGGAATAAAGTTTGTCAAACAAGAATAAAAGACAAATTTAGCAAGCTCTCAATGCATAATTTAAAGAGTGATGTCCCTTTGCTATAAGGTTTACAGACCCCCCTGAAAAGAGGAATAACTCTCACTGAATTAATGTCTACAATACCTTAAAAATTACCTAGTTAAAAAAGAGGTTATTATGTCAAATTTTGCAAAGCTACATGTTCTGAAATTGATTGGCAATGCATTTCAATAATATTGAGATATAGGGTGGGATTGATTCAAGTTTCACAGGAGTGAAAAAAGGGAAAATGAAAATGTGCACTATTTTGATTGAATTCATTTAAATCACATTTCATTTCAATTTCATTTTGCTCTTCTAAAACAGTAATAATTAAAAAAAAAAAAAACGATTTCCAGTTTATGGAGCAGAGGACCACCCTTACAAAAAAATTACTTATTTTGAAACATTGGAAACCACTTAGGCATTGCAACTTCTGTTAATTTACGGGAAATATTTGTTAGAACACTATAAATTTACAATTTTACTTTGAAATTAATAACTTTTTTTCCTGAAACTTCTCAATTTCTATACTAAATAAATTATCTCGTAAAAAATCTTTGGTATATACATGTATAGGTATATTCTTTGAGAACGGATTCAAAGTTTTAAAAGTTTCTCATAAAAGGCATAGTAGAAGAAAGAATATTCCAGCAGGAACATTTATATAGTGGTAGGTGATGAAGAGATGAACAAACAGTAGTAATATATAAAGTTAATGTAAAAAGCATGAAAAAGCAAATAAAGCACATGTACAAGCCATTAGCACTATTCTGAGTAGCTGAGAAAACAAGAGGACACAAAATCTCTGTCCACTGGAGTTGTCAGTTTTTCATATACATCCAAATGTCAAAATTGTATGTACATCTCTCCCCATTTTTCCAATTACATTTTAGTTTGAGTTTATAATGCCATTTGAGCCAAGCAAAAATTATGAAATCTCTCCCCAAAGAATTCCCCCTCAACCCCCCCAAAAAAATCTTTATATGATATAACATTTGTTAAAAGATATAAAACATTAGGGAATTTATATGGGAAGTAAAACCTACAGTTTCTCCAATACATGGAAGTCTGCATGTTGGGGGATGGGTATTAAAAGGAGGGTAAGAGGTGTTACATTTTGAATCTGTTTAGCCAGAAGCACCTTTCTCCATGCATCTGTAAATTTAATGGAGATTTTATATAAGGTGATTTGCGAGGCTGAAAATTATTCAGCCTCTGTAGTGTAAAAATTAATCCACCTTTTTTGTAGCAAAATGGACAATGCCATGTTAAACAGTTCTCTATATTCTTTGTCTAAGCTAAACAAGTATGCTTATTGTTTCTTTCATAAAAGCTACTGTAGATACAAAATAAATAAATTTACTTGAATTTTGAAAAATGTGAATATTAATTATTATATACAGGCTAATTAAAAATATAACATTGTATACAAAAAAAGATCAAATCTGTGGAATGCATGATGGCAAAAATAATTGTAAAAAAAAAAAGATTCCTTAAACTGCAAAATGTTTCCTCTACTCTTAATATATTCTACAAAGTAATTTGCAAGAAATAAAAGTAATTCTATGTACTTTCTTTACACGATTACACATACATTCAAAATCTTCCATAATTATGTTTAAAAGCAAATAAGTTATGTACACAAAAATAATGCAATTTTTTATTAAAGCTGAAATAAACATTGATCTTGATTAAATTGAGGTACTATTGGAGGTATCTACTGACTTTTTTTTTTGGTTGAAAAATAAAAACGTAACAGTCAAACCTACTGTGCATTTCTCACTATACAATACAATTTCATGATACATCTAAAACATATTCTACCAAGGATTTTTTCTCTCTGCCAAACTTTTGAAATAACCTTTCTTATTTCTTAATGCCATATTAAAAATGTTTATCAGGATTTGTTGAGTTTTCCTCATGTTTTCATAAATTTGTTGATTGAGACTTTATTGATTTTTTTTATTAAACTTTTTGAAGCTGGTTCATTTTAATTTACTAGACAATTTTCTAAAATTCCAGTAAAAATGAACTGAAACAAACTTTTCACATTCATATATCTTTTCACTTTAATCATGGTTACCATAGCTACTATACATATGCAATTTTTATGCAAATTTTCTATACAGAAGTAAAATACCACAGGTTTGACTGTTATAATGAAGGTTTTGATTTTTGAATTCTTTTGTTCATAAAAAAAAATAAGTTAAATTACCTGTAAACAAAATAAACAGTTCACTTGTCATTCTTCCATGACATTACATACATGTATATACTTTGTGTATAGCAACATTGTGAGCATGATGCACATAAATCTACAGAGTATTGACTCTTGCTTGAAGCTTGACCACAACATAGAGGAGAATGCAGCTTTCAAACACTCAGATGACCAGGACTTGGATTGTCATTACCAGAATGAGGCTGACTTCACATGTATACACAACAAAGCTTTCGATTCTCTTGTGTTACATCAGGTGGGTATAACTTGTCCAGATTAAAAAAAAAATTGAGTAAAGAGCATACAATCCATCATAAAATGGTGCACCTTTTACTTCGTTTAGGAGGTTTGACTGGAGGACTTTCATTGGCTTGGAATCTCCTGCAAGGAAAACAATTTTAAGTTATTATAACATCTAACTGAATATCCTAAATGCTGTTGAACTTAAAATTTCATTATCTAAATATCTGCATTATCAATAAATTTTTTCTCATCTGATTTTCCCAATTCCCAAACAAGAACTTAGCTGAAAGGAGGACACTTTAAACTAATGTTTCTTTGCCCTCTCCAAACTCAGGATTAAAAATTGATTTTGGTGAAAAAAATCTATTTCTGAGAAAATTTCAAAATCAATGCTGAATCTTCAATATCTAAATTAAAACAGTTTTGTTGAGCCTTTTGTTTCATTCAGAGGAGAGGATAACCATATTACATGTATCTTTTAAACAAGGCCTGAGCAACATGTATATACTGTATAAGCAGAATTTTTAGCGAGGATTTAATTTTGACATTATTATCGAGGGTCTTGAAATAGTTTCTTTAGTGAGCATTCTAAAATTGTTAAAATTACACCTTGCTGAAAATAAAACACCAATTTCTACAGACAAATCACTAAATTTGCCTCCTGTTAAAATTTCCACTTATATGATAGAGAGATATCATTGGCATACCTTATAATTCTAACCAGATCATAAAAAGCTTTGTCTACATTCATCCGCACTTTGGCACTGGCTTCAATATAACTAATCTTTAACTGAGCAGCAAACTCCTGGCCCTCTTCTCTCGTAACCTACGGAGAAAATGAAAACATTCTGTAAATGAACCTCTTTTGTGAAGCATTCCAATCTAATTAGATTTTTATGAAACTTTTACAATGATACAGTAAAACTTGGTTTGTACGAACATGGATATTGCAAATTCATTGATATAACAAAGTTATCTTGGATCCCCAGCTATATAAATTTAACAAATTCTTTATACGGATATAACGAATTACCGATATAGCGAAGTAATTTCATAGGTCCAAGTGACTTCCCTATAACTGAGTTTTACTGTATATATAGGGGTCTTACAAATGCATGTATTTAAAATTATCATAAAGATTGTATGATTGAGCTTTAATTGATATCGCAAACATCTAGTACATGTATATCTAGGATATATAATTAGGTCAAAGTAAGTTGAAAATGCTAACCACCTTTTCTAATGCATTTTAAATGAAATACCTTGAACCATCTGATTTCAAATTCTTTTTCTTAGTTCCAGGGAATTTGAGATTTCTAATGAGATTTAACTTTTTGCTTATTTCAGTACCTACAAAGAACCCCAGGTTTTTTTTTTTCATCATGGTGAATGCACCTAATAAATACAAATTTATGCAGCAACAGACAATATACAATTACGAACATCTATGTGGATGAAGGGGGAATTTTGTGAAAGAATTGAAGTAGAGAAATTTTATATTTCATGTGGAACTGCATAGGTTTCTCCATATCATGAAAACAACTAAATTTAAACCCTCATATAAATAAATGATTTCATAGAAAATACAGATAACCCAGTGGATATGCTTAATACATGTATGAATCTATGGGTCAGCCAGTGGGTGTATAAACTTGAAAATGTCAATATTATTTTTATGAACATATTGTACTGAAGTTCAGATTCTCATATCATTCTACTTTTAAAGAGATAACTCTGGTATGTTACAGGGGGGAAGTCCATTTAAAAGCCATTAAATTATGACTTCATAATTCATTGATTTATTAAAAAAAATATCTGTCATCACAATGGAAAAAAATAAGTATTTTAATTTGTTGTCCTATAGAATTAGGAAATGTTGAATAATTAATTTCAAATATGGGAATTTTGCCTATCTATATTGCAAAAGCTATTAATGACAGTATTTTAAAATCAAGAATCACACAAATATCATAGGCACATCTTTGGTAAATGTACATGACATGGAACCCAATGATTTTTATCATCATCAACATTCCCCCTTGGAGAAATCATGTACAAGTATACTAAATATAGCTGCAGAACTGTATATTAGCCTTATGGTTTTATATATTTGTCTTTGACCTTCATGCTGCAGATCCCGTAATGCAAAAAAAGGGCAATTTATGGCGCAAGATTTTTTCCCCACTTTTTGGGGAGAATTTCTCCACATTCCATTGGTTACTCAACTATCTTTCGCTCCCATATTATAGACACATTCATTATCCAATCTGTATTTTTTTTTATCCACCTCCCTACCCTTCGTAGTTGTCTCTGAAAATGATTATTGTGCTTGATTAGAGTTGACTTTTAGATTGCTGAAAATTCACCTCAAGGCGAGTTTGTCGCCTCTAGAGACAACTATAAAAGGTTAGGAGGTTGATAAAATTTGTTAAAAAATGTGTCTAAAATTAGGGAGTGAATGGTAGTTGATTGACCAATGCTGGAATGTGGTGAAATTCTCCCCAAAAGTGCGCAAAAATTCTTGTGCTATAAATTGCACCTTTTTTGCATTACGGGATCTGTAGCGTTATGGTCAAAGACAAATATATAAGACCATTAAACTACAGTTCTGCAGCTAAACTAAATATTGCTGCTGCTTTTAGTTTTAATCATATAAAATTTTAATTTTTGCAACTAACAGGAACCATTAGACAGCTGCATTTCTGCAGCTATCCAACAGAATTAAAGATAACTACTAACCACCCGTGAGTGTTCTAGATCCGCCTTGTTGGCTACCAGTATCATTGGAAATTCTTCTGCTCTTTACTCTTCTCGTAAAATCTGTTTGTGGAATTTGTATGCTTCATTAAAACTGAAATAAAACAGAGAGATTATAAATTAATATCATAATTAAATTATTTTCTTTTTTTAAAAAAGATAAGCAAGGACATTGAAACTGAAAACAAATTAAGTCAAAATTTTATTATGAAATCTTTTGATTTAGTGGCTGAGACAAATGACAACGAAAAAGTTGGTATTCCCATGTTTACCAAGTATAATTTATTATATAACCACAGTGATACTATTTTAAAAGATCCTTGACTTGAAAATTGTTTTCTACTTCACCTTTCCTTATTGTATAAAACTATCGGTGTTTGAGTAATCTATTATAAAACATGCAATAATTATTTAATTCAAAAAAATATTCAAGTATTGTACATCACTAAATTTTTGACACACTTATTTTTTTGGGGGGGGGGATTGACATTTATTCTTTATTAGTGAGGCAAAATTTTCACAATTTGAGGCAACTGCTCTATATATAACGTTGAGGAAAATTGATACTAATATACATGAAAATGATATTTTTGTGAGCACACTGTCTTGCCTAATCATGTGAAATTAAGGTCTCACAAATTAACAGTGTTCCCAACAATTATGACCATTGAAAGTCTATATCAATATAAGATGGTTTCACTATCATATGCCTTTTGAGACATATTCGTGTCTTGGCTTTCTAGAAAAAGTGTGAACAGGTGAAGAAAAAATTAAGCACATCTTCTCATGACAACATGCACTGGATAAAGTTTTCTACAACACCAACACTGCATGGTACATCTAACGTATGTGACAGTTGTGTAATTGTTGTGTCAGTGTTGCGCTGTCACATCTTCAGTTTTCAATCAAACTATAAGTACGAGGAACCATCTACTTCCCTAACCGTTGAGCCGTTAATCAAATTCTCTACTTTTTTTTCGATTGTGACAGCTTTTGATAATGGTTATATAAAATAATACACTTATTAAAATGTTTTTGCTATATCTCATTACAAAAAAATCAGATATATATAATGCATACTGCATTGCCTCATATGGGATGCAATGTCATGTCATTGTTCAATAATTCCAAAAAAATCATTTTCCATGATATCCCCCCTCCCATTTCCATCTTAGCACTAGGAGACCTTTGTTGTTATTCTCAAAAAGCTGAACAAATAAAAGCATCAAGCTTAATCTTTGTTATATGCTCAAATGACCTTGATGTAAGTGTATTTCATAACTTCATACAAAATCTAACTGTTCAAAGTCCAACAACATGTGATTTGCTTCTCAATCTACGTTCATTTTTTTTTTATCTCTTTGTAGGACACTTAACTTATCATACAATGCAGGCATAATACATCTCTAATCCTTTAGAAACCATATCTCATGATCTTGCGGGGAGAGATCCTGTCCCTGTGTATCTAAAATGGCAAACTTGAGATACCGGGAGGATTGAGCTCAGAAAATGATAAACACTGCTCCTATATGAGTATCGCCAATTCTCGTTTATTATAATTACTGTAAAGCAACTTTTATTTGTGATGACTTTATTTCGCAATTTACCAGGGATAAACTAGTTCGCAACGATTAATTTTCGCGATCAAGCCTATTTTGGATTTGTTGTTATGAGGCACACAAACTTTAAAGATCGGTTCGCAGCAAGAAATATTTGCAATGACGGGGCTTTCGCAAACCTCACGAAAATTTCTCACACATGAATAAATTTTTTTTTTACAGCATTCAATCAGGAGACCTCAAATATTTGTTTGGTGTCAGAGTTTTTTAAAAATATCTGAACAATATAATATTAGCACTTTGTAACGCTTCTGTGAATTCAAAGTCTTATCAAATTTTATTCAATGGTTTAGGAGGAGTTGCTGGTAGAGATGGGTATCCACCTAGCATTACGTAAGGAAGTATGTATTGATAAACATCCCCATCACTATATACTATAAACAGGATTATTTCTGTTGTGTGTTATTTTCACCATTTCACACTAGTAAGCAATTTTGCCCTTTGCAATTTGCTCAGTTACAATTCTGCTAAAGACTGTGTTCTTCAAATTTGTTCCATATTTACATGTATTTGCTCACCAGTGTGAGTTAGGGTGAAAATAAAATGGGTGAAAATTTCGTTCTATATACCCCACTTTTCAAGCAAGGAGTATAATGATAGAGGATGCATTTAAGTATTACAGTTTACGATAGCAGGTGTAATAGTAGAAGTTGTATCACCAGTTTTATTCCTATCAATAATTAGTTTGATAGCATTCATACAAAAGGAGCCAAGAGATGGTGAGTACACATTAAACAACTGAGCTTTCAAAAAAGTTTGATATAGAGGGTCACTTTTCAAAAAGTAGGGGACATGTTGTGGGAGATTTTAGTACATGTTATTGAATTTTTCTCCAATGAATTCAACTGAATTTTTTTTAGTTTTCTAAAGGATTGGATGTCAAGGGACTTTGAATTTCTTGTGAATTTCAGAAGCTTAGTAAATCTAGTAGTCCTTCAACTGAATGTTTAAAGAAAAATTTACACCCTGTGAAAAATGAGTATCAGTACTTCCAGTCTTACTGTTGTCTGCCTTTCATCATTTTAAAACTTAAATTAGACAAAAAATGCATAAGGAGAGGTACTTGAAATCTTAAATCTAACAACTAGTTATTAACATAGACAATAATATTACCAAGATACTTACAGCAGACTATATATAGACTTCTATGAAATTTTCAAGTCAAGCAAAAATTTTAGTTGACCAGTAGCACATTGAGAACTTGTTTTTAGGAGGCTTATCAGATAGATAGATGACAGACAATTATCAGTGCATTAGCACTCTGATATAACCTGACCCCATCAGTGACTGAATACACTTGTCAATAATCCTCCCTAGAGAGCCTTGTCCCATGAGGAGAAGTTTATAATTTACCTCTCACCCCACCCACCATCCAACCACATGTATGATAAAACCCATAACACTCATCCTCTCATTGTCTCAAGTTTTCCAGGTACATGAGTCCCCCTTCCCACATAATCCAGTCTCATGTATTGATAAAACCCACAACTCTGACCCTGTCATTGAGCAAGTAGATATACATGTATGTACTGATACTAACCAGTTGCCCCATTAATGAAGTTTAACAATTAATCCCGAATTAGACATCCATGCATGATCAAAACTACAAATCTCTCCCTCTCATTGTATCAAGTTGACAAAATAAACTGATACAAACCTTGCCCCATTAATGAAAAAGTTTACAAGTTAGCCCTGCACCCCACTCCTAATCCAGCCCCATGTATAATAAAACCCACAACTCTTGACCCAATCATTGAGCATGTAGACAAATGTACTCATACAAACCTGGCTCTATCTGTCACTGAGTATACTAGTAAAACCCCTCCCCAGATATAGACAAAATGTACTCATACAAACCTGGCTCTATCTGTCACTGAGTATACTGTCAGATATAGACAAAATGTACTCATACAAACCTGGCTCTATCTGTCACTGATATACAAAATGTATCATACAAACCTGGCTCTAAAAAAACCCTCCCCAGATATAGACAAAATGTACTCATACAAACCTGGCTCTATCTGTCACTGAGTATACTAGTAAAAAACCCTCCCCAGATATAGACAAAATGTACTCATACAAACCTGGCTCTATCTGTCACTGAGTATACTAGTAAAAAACCCTCCCCAGATATAGACAAAATGTACTCATACAAACCTGGCTCTATCTGTCACTGAGTATACTAGTAAAAAACCCTCCCCAGATATAGACAAAATGTACTCATACAAACCTGGCTCTATCTGTCACTGAGTATACTAGTAAAACCCCTCCCCAGATATAGACAAAATGTACTCATACAAACCTGGCTCTATCTGTGAGTATACACTGAGACAAAATACTCATACAAACCTAAAAAACCCTCCCCAGATATAGACAAAATGTACTATCAGCTCTATCTGTCACTGAGTATACTAGTAAAAAACCCTCCCCAGATATAGACAAAATGTACTCATACAAACCTGGCTCTATCTGTCACTGAGTATACTAGTAAAAAACCCTCCCCAGATATAGACAAAATGTACTCATACAAACCTGGCTCTATCTGTCACTGAGTATACTAGTAAAAAATATCAGACAAAATGTACTCATACAAACCTGGCTCTATCTGTCACTGAGTATACTAGTAAAACCCCTCCCCAGATATAGACAAAATGTACTCATACAAACCTGGCTCTATCTGTCACTGAGTATACTAGTAAAAAACCCTCCCCAGATATAGACAAAATGTACTCATACAAACCTGGCTCTATCTGTCACTGAGTATACTAGTAAAAAACCCTCCCCAGATATAGACAAAATGTACTCATACAAACCTGGCTCTATCTGTCACTGAGTATACTAGTAAAAAACCCTCCCCAGATATAGACAAAATGTACTCATACAAACCTGGCTCTATCTGTCACTGAGTATACTAGTAAAAAACCCTCCCCCTTATATAGACAAAATGTACTCATACAAACCTGGCTCTATCAGTGACTGAGTATACTAGTAAAACCCCTCCCCCTTATATAGACAAAATGTACTCATACAAACCTGGCTCTATCAGTCACTGAGTATACTAGTAAAAACCCCTCCCCTGACCTCATATACTGCTCCCTCATGGCACAGAACTCCTCTTGTCCTGCTGTATCTAAAACTAAAAATAAAATTTCATATAATAAAAAGAAAAATTTTCATGAAATGCTGTATTTCTGTGTTAAAATACTGTTTCAATATAAACAAAATGATAAATGTGTATAATTGAGTAGGAAAATGCTAAATGCATTTTCAATTGAATGCATTGTCGACGACTTTGTGTTCTTTAGCTATAAATATCCATATTTATAACCTGTTAGGGTTGCCCATAAGAGCCAGGCTGTGTGGAATTTCTCCACCTATGTACCCCCCCCCCCCTCCCCCAATTATTCTGGATTGCACTTCAGTCCTCATTTAGAAGAAGAACTCCACCCCTTCTACTTTTAAAACGTCTCTTACTATTTCAATTCTTAAGGACGAGCCTGCCTATTAGTTGTTTTTGCATTTTAAAAAATAAACTAAGGAAAAAAAACACAGCAGGAGAATTTTAATAATTCACAATCAGAAGGTATCGGAAATTCACTTTCATTTGATATTATTACAAGTTATCATAGGATTAGATATGCATTTAAAAATTAAAAGTTGCACAGGAGAAATTTTAACATGTTTATATTACTTGTCTTTTCACCTAGAGTATAAAGATATTTAGCATGTTTTTAATTCCTCTTAAGCAAATATTTGAACATGTCATATCCTGATAAATTGCATGCATATTTGTTAAATTCCTTTCACTTTTGTTTGATTTTTTTTTTTTTTTTTTCAAAGAATATTATATCAATATGTGCACAATGAATTAAGACATGGGAAATTAATCTTTTTTAAATACTAGCTCATATTTTATCAATTAAAGGTAAGGGGATTAATTAACAAAGAAATAATTTTAACACCTGCACCTTCAATTAGGTATTATTTTCTTAATTTTAAATTTAAAAATAGAAAATAAAAAAAAAATCCATATATTAAAAAAAGAAGCACTTGTTCATAAGCAAAAATTATAAATAGGAAAAAAAAAACTCAGGTTACTTGGACAATAAACATCCACAAAATTTTACGAATTAAAGCAGATTTTTATGATTTATGATTATTACCTCCTTTTCAAGATTTGTTTACCATAAGTTTGTGTACACAATGCATTTGCTCAAAATTTGACTCCCATTAACACAAGAGACAAGGAAGCAAGTTGATCGACTGTCTTAAAACTGTTGCATTATATTTAAAAAAAAATCAAACTTAAAGTTTTATTCAGGACACTTAGCCAGAGACAACAATCATAAAAATGTGTCATAACAGGAAAGCTGGAATGTACAAGGTGATGTACAAGTGTGTATGCCGGTATGTCCCAAGTAAATAGCATTCTCTTATCGGCATAAGTTGCACTAAGTCACAAGCTAAGTATACAGTCAGTTTATGGGATTTTTCTCTCTGAATTTAGTACTTTTATATTATCTTTGGGATTCATACTATACACACCACTGAGTGAAGAAATTTAATCTGAGCCTTGTGAGTAACAGTTAAAGACTATGGGAAAAGATGCTAGCCCAAGTCCCAAATGTTGCTAATCCAGGTCCAAATTGAGCAACAGTTGCTAAGCTTGACATCAATGTTGTTACCCTGGCTGGCTCCAAAAGTTGCAAGCAGAGCCTTGGGATCCAAAGGTTGCAAGCTCAGATCCCAAAAGTTGCTAGCCCAGATCCCAAAAGTTGCAAGTCCAGATCCTAAAAGTTGCTAGCCCAGGTCCCAAAAGTTGCAAGTCCAGGCCCCATACGTTGCAATATGAGTCTCAAAAGTTGCAAGTCCAGGCCCCATAAGTTGCAAACAGGGTCTCAAATCTGTGAGCCCTGGCCCCAAAAGATGCTGGCCTGCCACCCAAACCTGCTAACTCAGGCCCACAATTAATCTCAACTGTATGTAAATGTTTGATCATGGAATCCAGTCTGAATACTGTATTGGATTTCACATCACTTGCAAAATGCCTAGGAAACAAGTATTCTAACTAGATGCTGTCATGAGACAGTAATACCCGCACTAATGTGTTTGCCTCTAAATACACACCCGTACATATTGGGCTTTCCAAGGAAAAGTCAAAATAATTCTATAATTTACACAGTACATGTATTTGTCACATAGAATATAACATTCTCAGACCCTGTGACTTATGACTCAGTATTTTATATACTTCATAGGCATCGGAAGGAAATTGAAAGGGGGGGGGGGCTAAACCAACAAAAAAGGTAAACCCCAATTTTCAATACATAGAAAATGTCTATCTTTGCAAAAAAAAGGGGGGTTTAAAGCCCCCCTAGCCCCCCCGGCTCCTACGCCCATGTGCTTGAAAAAATAGAATCTAATCAATGGTGTGAATTAGATTTTAAAAAATGTTTTGATCATAATTGGAACCTTCTTTAATTAAATAATGCCCCCCCTCCCAAAAACACCACACACATACACACCCTCGATCTCACGAAACGTACATTTTTTTTTTAATAGGCTTAAAACATAGTTTGTTATGAATTAATTTATCAAAATTTGTTCTTAAACTTTACAGTCATGTTTACATGTAAACACCTTTTGGAAAATTTCTACATCACATTGGGTTGCGTCACCCGTAACATATTTTTAGATTAAGCTTCACTCGGCACACCTCGGCTGATTCGTACTGAACGGAATCATCCAAGGTTTACATAGCATGCACATGGTGCAGATGTGTATGGAAAATATTCATTTTGTGTTATAATTGGATTATATTTCATGAAGTTGACAAGACTTGTGACAGTCGGTAAGTACAAGTTTAAGTATAGATTGGGGTAAAATAAACCGAAAGGTTAGGTTAAAGTTCAAAGATCATTGCATGGCACAGTAGTCAAATTTCACATTGTGAAGTTATCTCCCGTTGTCTATCTGACATTCAGTTACTCACTTACTGGTGCAGATCCAGATTTTTTTCAGGAGGGGGAGGGGGGGTTCACACCTCAGTCATAAAAATGCTAGCCCAGAATTTCCTCACAAGCAAGGAAAAAAAAATGAAAACAAAATAAAATCAATGATAATGGTGTCATAGGGTCATGTTTTATAAGGGGGATAATGTCCAAAGTCATTTTTTTTTGCTTCAGTATATAGTCTTATTTGAATAACAAAGCAAATTCCAGGGGACGGGGGTCCACTCTCCCTAGCCACTCCCTGCCCGTGAAATTACAATTGATCTTGTGACACCAAAATAGATTTTTTACCCATTTGACTATATACAAATTTTGCTTCTTGTATTAATTAATAATGTCTGTCTGTTTGTCTGAAGAAATTTGATCAGTAATTTGGCTTAAATTTTGATCAGTAGGTGCTAGAGCTTTCATGCTTAACATGTGTATTCAATGTGAACTTTTAACAGGTATAAATATGTTTGACCTTGACCTTTTGAGTTTGACCCACTTAAAAAAAACTTTAACCTTGGCAATTAACTTTTGAACAGGAAGTACCAGGGA
Organism: Saccostrea cuccullata; assembly: GCF_032062105.1. NCBI lineage: Eukaryota > Metazoa > Mollusca > Bivalvia > Ostreida > Ostreidae > Saccostrea > Saccostrea cuccullata. The sequence continues at coordinate 16,203 of NW_026929554.1, read as the reverse complement.
TTTCTTAGGCCAAATTTTTTTTATTAGTTGTTTTACGGATCCGCCGACCCCATTTTTCTAAGTTTTGGAAAAAAAATAAAAAATTCCATTCAATCCTTTTTTTATAATCGCCGATCGAACTTTACTTCAAACATATTAAAAAAATCCGGAAATGACCGTACATTGTTTGAATTTTACTAAGTTGTGATCAGAACCATGTAAACGCTTCTACTATCGACCCTTTTAAAAAATCTCTGCAAGCGTTTTATAGTCAGAGATGAAATAAGTGTGACAGCCATCCATGTGTGAAACATTTTAGGCTTTTCAAAACAGAATATAAATGTTTTAAGAACAGTAGTAAATGTATAAATGTATGACGGTTTTTATGAGCTGATCAGGCTGGTGATTATTCTATATATGATGTTATCTGATCAGCGAATGGAGTGTGATGGTTGAGAAAATTACAGCCAAAACCAACGAATCTGATGTCGTCACTTGCACTCCATCCGACACCCATAACTTTTCTTTGAGGGTTTGGCGAAGTTTTGAACAGTTATATCTAATGGTTAGTTAACAGTTCATATATTATTTAAGACATTTTTAAAAGCACATGTTTGACTGTATTTTAAAAATTTGCAAGACGTGTTGTCGTCAGAGAAACAAAAGATGTGAAAGAAATGTTTCTTAAAGTTTTAAATTTTAGATTTGGAAAAGGAACTGACTCATCGGGATGTTCTTAGACAAAAAAATGTTTGTATGAGAGTCATAGGAATGTGAAACCCAATGGGGATGACTTATCATTCTAGTAAGTTTATTTGTGTCCAATGATTGTGCACTGAATTTTAGTTTTATATCGTTTAATACTGTTTAAGAAAAGGTATTATCTGAATTTGATTAAACTTTTATTATTTTACAGGGGGTTGTGTAAAATTTGCTGAAGTGTGTCTTTCTGTGGCAATGTGGAAATGTGGACGTAGCAGTGACAGGACACCCGTATCCAGTCATAGACATACACAGAAAAGTTTAGCATTGTTCACTAATATGACTCTCTCTGCTCGAATCGTTCTCTGTTAGTGAGGAATGCCAAGAAAGACATTTCTGTGCAATGTTCTGAGGTTGATTTCCCCAACTGCTTTATATGCTGTATATTAAAAGTTTTGAACATTGAACACTTCTTCTTCTTTTTTTTTTTTTTTTTTTTTTAGCCACCCAATGGACATTTTCCCCAAAAAATCCGTAAAAAAACAAATAAAAAAAAATGGCCTTATTTCACATGTGTATTCCTTGTGACAAGACTTTGATACAAACAATTTTAACCCTTTGACCTTGACCTTTGAGTTTGCCATACATTTGAGAAACTTCAACCTTCGACCATAAGCTGCCATACATGGGCATCAGTGTTTAACAAACACATCTTGTCTTCATTATTTTTAAGTGGCGTTGTCTCCATATGAGGGAAAAATTCCAGAGAGAGATGTTTTCACAATAAACAAACAAATTACTAAAAATAACATAAAACATGAGCATGTTGGTTGTATCTCTTGTTCTCCCTTGAATCAGAACTGATGATATAAATACAGTTAATTCTCGATAAACCGCCACCTTCTGTAATTTAGAAATCATGGCGGTATAACGAATTTGGCGATGAATTGAATTTTCCATCTTTTAGGAAATAAGACATAGAGTTATCGTTCTTAGAAATACCATTTAGCGTTTCTATTCTTATTATCACATGTACATGTATATATAAACATATTTCTATATTTGAAAATACTTCAAGTAATTTTTTTAATGTACAATTTTGCTAAAACAAAATATTCAGTTATGAAATTAAGACAAGTACATGTGTATGCATGTAAATCTGCACGTTTGATATTGAAAAAAAAATGCTGGGTCGATCGTCGTGATATATTGCCTATAGTACGCAAAATAAGTTCTTGAATAAATTCGTTGTTTATGAAATCATTGTTAATGAAACGTTCAGAATTTCTGACTTATACTTATTTTTTAAGCAAACTTTGCATTGTTTTTAAAAGCAGAGATCATCAAAATATTTATCGTGATCGGCGTACTTTACAACGACCGCTTTCGTGGCGAAGTGTTACTTTATAAATGATTTTATTAAACAGAAAACAAAATTATTTTAACAGTTCATGTTAAAATCATTGTTTATTTAATTTACTTAATTGCACCTTGACTGGCTTTGCATGCATTACAACAGGGATAGCGTCAACCAATTAGCCGCGTTTCACTGACCACATGCACCTGTGGCGGTATTATCGAGATAATTGACACTTAAAAATGGACGTTTGTTGTGAAAACAGGGTGGCGGATGGCGGTATGCGAATTTGGCGTTATAAAGAGAATTTTATATAGCAGGAAAAACGTTCTTGGGAAATCATGGCGGTATCGCGAAAATGGCGATGAATCGAATGGCGATGATCAAAATGGTTGTATTTTCAACAATGATTATAAGATTTGAAAAGGTTGTGCATCTTAAAATTGACGAAGTTCTGCGATTGATTTAGCCATAAAAGTTTACTACCTTTATTTTGCTACTTAAAACACCTTGATTAATTATTTTCAATCATACTGTTCTCTGAAATGTTCAGTTTTTTTACAATAATGGATACATATGTCATACATTTTCAGCTTCTCCAAAAATTGCATGAAAAAAAAAAACAAAACTTTTCAAATACTGTAACCATGATAATCCTTTTAAATAATTGTGAATCCTACATTTTTAGCTCATTCAAGCTTTTCTGGTTTTCTTATCACATTACGTCTGTCGTCCATCTGTTTGTCTGGAAAGTTTTTACATTTTTAACTTCTCTACAACCACTGGGCCAATTTTAACCAATTTACATAGAAATATGTACATCTGTATGTCAGTCTGTCAATTTAACCTTGGTCATCACGGTCATATCTATTAAATGTGAAGAGACAAGGCATTTGTATTAAACATACCATGTATTAGTATTTACCTATGACAATGGCATGATTTTTTTTACCCATGATATTGAAGTTTGACCTACTTGCAAAAAAAAATTACATTGCTTTAAATTTATCATTTTGGTAGAATTCATATTATACATGCATGTATATTATTACCTATGATAAGACCTTTCTAAATAAATCATGACTCGGTGACCTTGACTGAAGCTTAACCTACTTTTCATAAATGTTGCATTTGCTTATAACTTTTGATTGAGAAGAGATATGACTTTCACATTTGACATGAACATTACTCATAAGAATTGAAGATTTTTCCCAGGATGCTATGATTTTTTACCCTATGATGTTGATGTTTTACCTAATTTTCAAAATATTTAACTCTCCTAAAACAGATGAGGCTACTTATTTGACCCATGGGGCAAAATGAAAATACCGAAACCTTACTGCACATCTACATGACACCACCAACCATCTCCCAAAAGATGATTAGGCTGCTGAGTAAAATGTAGATGGAGTTCAGGGAAGAAGGGGCTTTTAGCATAAAAAACGTCATTTTTCGAAACCCATTTGATCCCCTGGGGCAAAATCAAAATTCTGAAACCTTACTGCACATCCACATGACACCACCAACCATCTCCAAAAAGATGATTAGGCTGTTGAGTAAAATGTAGAAGGAGTTCAGGGAAGAAGGGGCTTTTAGCATGAAAAACGTCATTTTCCGATCCCCATTTGACCCCCTGGGGCAAAATCAAAATTCCGAAACCTTACTGCATATCTACATGATACCACCAACCATCTCTCAAAAGATGATTAGGCTGCTGAGTAAAATGTAGAAGGAGTTCAGGGAAGAAGGGGCTTTTAACATAAAAAAACGTCATTTTTCGAACCCCATTTGACCCCCTGGGACAAAATCAAAATTCCGAAACCTTACTGCACATCTACATGACACCACCAACCATCTCTCAAAAGATGATTAGGCTGCTGAGTAAAATTTAGAAGGAGTTCAGGGAAGAAGGGGCTTTTTGTATAAAAAACATCATTTTTCGAAAAACGTCATTTTTCGATGATTAGGCTGTCATAGAAATTTAGAAGGAGTTCTATTTTTTAAAAAGATCCCCTGGGGCAAAATCAAAATTCCGAAACCTTACTGCACATCTACATGACACCCCCAACCATCTCCCAAAAGATGATTAAGCTACTGTGAAAAATGTAGGAGGAGTTCAGGGAAGAAAAGTGTGACAGACGGACGGACGGACGGACATGAGTAACAACAATATACCCGAACTTTCTTTAGAAAGTGCGGGTATAACCAGGGACATTAAATACTGGTAATTTAACACTACCAAAAATTAATACAATGTAAGTATCCATATTATAAACCATGATAAGCCGTCTTCAATCTAACACTTATTAGTAGTAGTACCATTATGGCTATAAGATAAGACAAATATTTATTCAAATAATGCAGAAGTGTATGTCCACATTTTAGCATGTTCAGGAGAAAAAATATCTATAAAAAACTTTTGCCTGTACAAAAAAAAAAAATGTTGATTTGTGGTGTTGTAGGCAATGCATCTGTGTATATGGTGAGAGTACTTAGTGGCCACTTCAATCTTAACCTTGCTTTGTGTCATTTACGAAAATCACTTAGGAAACCACTTGTGTACACCGACTGACTTGTTATAATTCCATGTTTTATAGAACATGTAGATCTACAGCTGTGCCGAGAAAGAGGTGTGGTTTTACTTGTCTGCTTGACTGATTTTTTATATACTCAGTCACACGAAGATTCTGCATAAGATTAAGAATATGCAAATGTACACATGCACTAATTTAATATATGAACTGTAGAAACAATATTCTACAGGAAGGTAGCATTGTGAAATTTAAAAGAAAAGCTATGTCTTTCATCTTTACTGAACTCAATAACTGTGCAGTATTAATTAGGACAGTGTTGGTACTTCAAGTTAAACAAGTTTAAAATTTTCTTGAAGAGGCCGGTTGCTCCATTCCTCCCCCCCCCCCCCCCCCGAAGTCTCTGCATATTATTAGCTTAAAAAAAATGTAACAGTTATAAAGTACATGTAGTAACAGCAGAATTTTACTCTAGGGAATTTTAAGCTACTTGCTATCTAGTCTTGCCACTACCTCATCAATAACACATTGTTTTGTATAGGAATCTTCTATTGTTGGGTCATAATCTGTTACAAAATATGACTGAAAAAAAAAAAAAAAAAGAAGTTATTAGCATACAACTAGTCCATGTTTCTGGAATTATGAACTACAATGTTTAAATGGAGCAAGGTTGAAAAAAGAATATGATTAATATTTTTCTTCCTCAAATTGATATCATATGTTATTTCAATACATATATTCAGTTGTTAAATTTTTGATTTACTGGGAAAAGAAGTTATTGTCACTCTGATGATCATATGCAAGTTAAACATCAAACCAGGATTGGGAGAATTGTATCAAATGAACCGTGTTTTCTGTATGCAACTGGAATATGTTTTAAGGTTGATTAAGTTCTTGTGAAATCATCCAAACACATAGACTAATGTATGTGATCTATTATGCTGTTCATCTTGCACTTACCTAAATTTAGATATTTACATATTATATCTGTTGGACATCTTGTACATGAGAGAACACTCTAATTTACTTGTGATTTCCATTCATTCCATTTTTCTCTTTTATATTAATAAACTTAAAAGGGCCCCAGTAAGCATGGTAAGAGTTACAATAGTGTTAACTTACAAATTGTAAACTGTTCCCCAAAGTATTCAAAGTATAACTAAGTCAATTTAACACTAAAAATAAATCATCAAAATTGACTGACATTTAACAATTTAATTTTATTGAAATTACAATTGAAAATACTAGATATTCTGTTGAAATTTTTTTAAAAAATAAATTTATGACAATGATTTCTTGTATGATTAATTTTAGAATTCATAGTTTTTTTTATAATTTAGCAAACAGTAATAGATAGTTTTCGATTGACCAAGAGTTACTTCCCGTTGGCCGCCATACTGGAGGTCCAAATGATCATATTTATTCTTTGTTCAACCAATTTAAAATTTTTATATTTGCTATTTTGAATTAGAAATCATTATTTTTCTGAAGTATATAATTTTTTGGAAGCCTCCTTTATTTAAAAAAAAATATTTGATAAAGATTTTCCACCAAATATTTCTGCTATATTTTCTTAAACCTGGTAAGACAAAGAGGGAAAATCACTGAGTCGACCTCCAATATGGCGGCCAACGGGAGGTAACTTTCGCTAAATTCAGGCCTATCGAAAACCATCTTCAAGGTATCACACCGGTAATTGTTTTCACTATATAATTCTATATAGAATAAAAAATCGTTAAAAATCAGGTATTTGTTTACATGAAAAAATATTTAGCAGGAGGTGTTAAACGTTACCTGTCACATTAGATGACACCAAAAAACAGGGTACCCACACGGCATTTTCGGACTTTTTCCATCTGCAAACACGGCTACCCTCAAATCCACGTGTTTTCACTGTGTTTATAAACACCTCGAGTGCACTACAGGAAGTAGCCTCCTATGCCATGAAAAAAATAGTTCCTGTCAAAAACCTTTATTTATTCACAAAGTACATAAAATTTACTAGGCACAGGTACCAAAGTTGTAAAAATGGCATGAAAGAAAATAGAAAAACGTCTCAAAAGGAAAGAAAATCAATTTTATATATATGGACCTACATTTGACTAAGTTCATTTTGATTGGTCAATTACCGGTGTGATACCTTGAAGGACCTTTGAAGGTGTTCGATTTTTTTCCATTTTTGCACCCGAGATTCATTAAATAATTGTCCCCAACATTCTTAAGTCTGGTGATCTAAATCCCCTTATTTCTGAAGATATGAAGCATTTATCTCCCTTACTCCAGAGCAGTCGAGAATAACACACAGAGCACTTTAGAAGCAGTTTTTTTGTGCATCTTTTGAACCAGAATTTCATTATTAAAAGAATAAGCTTGGCAACCAATTTTTTATCTGTGGAGAGCATATGCTTTGTTCTTCACGACAAACAGAAAAGAGTTTACAAGTCTAAGATCATTATGTAATTATTACAAAACAAAGTTGCATTTTCCCCTTCAAAGAATGAACAAAAATACAGAAATTGTTAAATACTGGGTTGATAATGAAAACTGTATCTGGTCAATTTATGTTCCAAATAAAGCCTAGGTATTTGTCTACAAGCTGCTGTGCAGAAGTTTATCTAAATGCTGTGTTGTAACTCAGGGCAGTCAAAATCATATCAGCATCTAGGGAGGTTCTTCACAGCTCCCACACTCCATTAAACTGGCTTTGATGATAAGAAACTGGAGACAACAATTCAGATGTAATTTATTGTTGTGATTTATGTAACTGGCTTTCTCTTAAGACACAAATTAGCCATGAAATTTCAATTTAACATGCATAATTATTCTCTTTTCATGGATTTACTCAGGAATTCCAAAGGTGTTTAATGAATTTCCATGATTTATGCAAGATTATATCTTTTTGTTTCAACAAATTTACATAAAAAATAAACATTTAAATTTTAAAATAAAAATATTAAACATTTTTATGAGTTTGAATACTTTTCTATTTGACAAAATGCATCACAGAGACCAGATTCAGGACATACTCCATGATTCTTTGAGGTGGGTGGGTGTACAAAAACTGCTGATAAAATTTATAGGAAGTGGTCTGAGAAGAAAGGTGCACCTTATTAGCTGAATTATAGTTATTCTGATATTTTAATTATGTAAATATGCCAAATTTCTTCATCAGTTAAATTTGGAATTTATTAATATTTCAGTACAATGATATACTTAATAGATCATGCTCATATAAGCCTCAATGAGTGAGACTTAATTCAAAAGTGACAGTCAACACCTACATATAAATGAAAAAATAACAAAAAACAGTCTCCGTCAAACTGAAAAAACATGAATGTCAGCTGCGAAAGCATGAATAAAGTCCTGAGAACCACAAGAGGCATGCCATAATGCTTAGTGACATTCTGAACTACATGTATGATGCATGGTTAGAACTCAGCATAAGTGTTATCATGCAGACCCGGGCAGTATTTCAGGATTTTTTGGTCATAACCTTCCTTACTGTGAAAAATTCTTAATGAATTTTACTTATGTAGCTTATGTATTAGGTTTATTAGACAGATCTGACTCATTTCATTATTTCTATTCTTCCAATGCAGTAATATATGTATTACTGGAGGTGTGAATAAATTAAAGTAAATCATGTGTCTGTAGAAATTATCATTCTGTGAGAACATATTTTACTTGTTTACATTTTATCGCAGTTGTCGCTTGTGCTGAAAATTCATTCGCAAACCTAGAATTAGTCTATTTTTGAAAAATCAGCTTTAACACCCTTTACCGCAAAGTCTGTAGACACAGTAATTGACTGCGGTCAGCTGGTGCAAATAATGTTTAATCATATAAAATGATAAAACAATATTCTCTGACTTTTTTCCACATTTTAGATGCATAATGCTACCTTTTTAGTCATATTTTAAAGTTTTGAGTGTAAAAAATAACCTATTGTTAATTTTTACACAGAAATCTGTGAAAAAAAATGTAATTCTAATTCTAATTTTAAAATTGTGTGTTTTCAAACAAAAAGTTCATAAAATCACATATTTTGTTGAAATATGCCTTTTAAAAATGAAAAATGCCTTTAATAAGGATTAAAACGATTTTTCATAATCACCTTCAAGGTATCACACCGGTAATTGTTTTCACTATATAATTCTATATAGAATAAAAAATCGTTAAAAATCAGGTATTTGTTTACATGAAAAAATATTTAGCAGGAGGTGTTAAACGTTACCTGTCACATTAGATGACACCAAAAAACAGGGTACCCACACGGCATTTTCGGACTTTTTCCATCTGCAAACACGGCTACCCTCAAATCCACGTGTTTTCACTGTGTTTATAAACACCTCGAGTGCACTACAGGAAGTAGCCTCCTATGCCATGAAAAAAATAGTTCCTGTCAAAAACCTTTATTTATTCACAAAGTACATAAAATTTACTAGGCACAGGTACCAAAGTTGTAAAAATGGCATGAAAGAAAATAGAAAAACGTCTCAAAAGGAAAGAAAATCAATTTTATATATATGGACCTACATTTGACTAAGTTCATTTTGATTGGTCAATTACCGGTGTGATACCTTATACATGTGTGAATGCAATTAATTTTTATTAGGGTAAATGTGTGAACTGATTTTACAAGAATGTTAAAAAGATACAAATAAACATACATACATGTAAAAGAAAAGATAAATTTCTCTGTATTAGCAGTGAAGGTTCACCCAAAAAATTAATGAAATTTACTTTCAAGTTTGGATTTTGAGACTGATGACATAAATTTGTAGGTTAAAACACACATTTCCACCAAAATATACTTAAATTTAACTTTAATCAATATTGACAATAAATAAAATTAGGGAAAATATACATATAGAACCTAGTGAATCACTCTCGAATCACCACCCATTTAATGAGGGGCTCCTCAATTAGCCATTGTGACAATAATTAGTCACTTTGCCAATCACATACCTGTATAAACTGAATTGTTAGAGCACTTTTCCCTACCCCACCACCTCCAACAACGACAAGCTTGTAGCTTTGACTGTAATTATTCGAATCCCTAGACATATTTACTTTGTATGTTTACATGTCAAAATGCAAAATGGCGGAAGTGATTCATTCGGAAGATCTCTCATTTTTTATTGTTTACAAAAACATTCCGAAAAAAGTGGCAATTTTGTTTTCGAATTTTTTCTTGTAAAAAAATGAAATTTTTTGCTGCATTCACTACCCTCTTTTGACTTTTGAAGAACAAATTAAGAATTGGAAAAACCATAACAGGCTTTACCATTAAATGCGAAACTACCTAGATTTAGAAACACTTAAAAATCATTCATGGTTGTTTTCGTTCACAAGTTTAATCTGAAATGAATAAATCTTTTATTTCCAATCTGTTCTCTTCTGTTCATTTCCTTTTTCGTTCTGAGACAAAAATACAAAGCCATAGAGATTTAACATACTTTTTCCGGTTTTGTCCGGAAGTTAATTATATGGTCTAGCCGGAAGTCAATTTTCATTGGCTGATAATTTGGAGGTAAAATTTCATATATTTCAAAAGTGGGACTCATCGGGAGGGAACAGTGAGTAGTTGAATGGTCTTTTTTATCGTCATATTTATATCATAAGCGATTCTTTCATGCCAATTGAAACAATTAACCATATATGTTTTGTAATAATTAGATCCTGTACCTCTACTAGTCACAAGCATAAACTATGCTGCTACATCACATGTCATTGATGAATTCATTTTGATTCATGAATGTCAGTTGATGTTTATAGTCAGCGAAATGTCTTTTGTGCAGATTATTAATGAAGATGATGAAAAAATGAATCAGGCGGTATCAGTAAATAAAACATTTCAATTTTGTACATGTTGTATACATATAGATCATCAGCCGTTACGTAGCTATTAAAAGCTATGTAGGTATTTAAACCTACCCAAAGTAGCTATTTTTACCTACTTTCTGCTTTACTTGCATTTGTAGCCAAACACAGGAATGGCGCAACATGGTGAGCACTGAATTTCTTGATACAGTCACACTGATGATGAATATGAGATTATCAGGTCCAGTCCAAAGACTATTTCTACCTACGTAGGTATTAATAGCTACGTAGGTATTTAAAGCTACCCAAAGTAGCTATTTTTACCTACTTTTTGCTTTCTTGCATTTTGTAGCCAAATGCAGGAACGGCGCAACATGGTGAGTACACACTTTCTTGATACAGTCACACTGATGATGAATATGACAAAAATTTGGCCAAAAAATGAAAACTTCGTATATTATCAATTTTGCATAGAAACTAATGTAAAAATGCCGATTTAGGAAGTCATCATTTTTTGGCCAAAATTTTGTCGTATTCATCATAAGTGTGACCATATCAAAAAATACGCCTATTTACCATGTTGCGCCGTTTTGTCTTTTGGTCGCAAAATGCAGAAATTATATAAAGTAGGTAAAAATAGCTACTTTTGGTAGTTTTAAATACCTAGGTAGCTATTAATAGCTACGTAGGTAGAAATAGTCTTTGGACTGGACCTGATTATAATTTTTGGCCAAAAAATGATAACTTCGTATATTATCATCGTTTTGCATAGAAACTAATGTAAAATTGCCGATTCAGGAAGTAATCATTTTTTGGTTAAAATTTTGTCATATGCATCATGAGTGTGACTGTATCAAAAAAATATGGTATATACCACCATGTTGCATCGTTTATCTTTTTGGCCACAAAATGTAGATAATACAAAAAGTAGGTAAAAATAGCTACTTTGGGTAGGTGTAATGCTATCCGTAGCTATTAATAGCTAAGTAGTGAGAAATCGTCTTTGGACTGGACCTGATCACTATCATGATTATGATACGAGTTGTAACTTTTTACAACAGTTAGCATGGTTAGGGGTGAGACTGAAATCCGTCGATTTTTAAAATGATGATTTCGAGTAATAAAATAAATTTTTATTATGCACTAAACTCATCATCTTAAAAAAATGAGGAAATATTGTCATAATTTCGAGTGTTTCTAGAATACGGAGTCATATATCAGTATCTCTTTGAAATGTTAGATCCACCAACCAAAAAAAAGGACAAAAAACATTGTAAACAAACTTCATTTCTCTAGTACAGTTGACTACAATACTGGTTATGTTGACAGTAGAAATTTCCAAAGCAAAAATAAGAGTGGGAAGAGTTATTTGTCAATTTATTTCCATTAGATAGCAAAAAAGACGAAAATGATGATATTCCGTTTTTTTCAAAATGAGGGAATGGGCGTACTAAAAAATCTTGCTTGTTTTACAGGGCGCAATACTTTTTTTATGGCTTTAACTTTTATCGAGACTTTTCTCTACAAATAAGTATTCTCCCAGACGGTGTACTATACTTTAGGGCTAAAAACCATGTAAAAATGCAAGTTTACCTGAATAACTGGGGTATGACAGAAGAAATGGCAAGTAAACATTGTGAATTGAAAGAAAATCCACACATGCCCAAAGGGCATGTGATTTGAGAATTTCTCATGTGCCCTCTTGCCCTGCAAATTTACCAGGTCCCGGGCATTGGGTTCCAGGGCTTATTTTGAAGACTGCTTTCTACTACATTAATTAATTAGTTTATGGGTTAATGAATGTGCTGAAAATGAAAATAATAAAAATGTAGCAAACTGATAATTTTTTATGATTATTTCAGATGCCCAAACTTAAGAAAAATAAGAAGAATGCCACTAAAGTCCCCATGGAAATGGTGGATGACAATATCAAAAATGTCATTGGGAAATTGTTTGTTACCTCCTTCACAAGAATTCACCAAATCATCAAGGAAGATGTGGTTAAAATGTTTGAGGACGAATACAAATGGGCAGATGAACTGCTAGAAGAAGTTAAACGAGAGTTTTCAAGGTATTTAGTGTGTTAATGTGTAAAATTTATTATGTAGGGTTATAGGCATAAATAATTCGGTGTCAAGTCAGTCTAAAGCTAGACATATACAGAGAGCATATAGTTAGGAGTTACTCTTGCCTCTTTAATGATTTTGAAGAGCTCTTACATATTGAAAAGCTTTATCTAAATTAATGAATCAGAGAGGAAAAAGTAACTTCAAGGGGTCTCCATTGATTTTAAAAAGCTAAGATTAAAATACATTTAAAAAAGCTTTTTACTTGCTTCAATATATCTATGGAATAAGAGGTCAAGATTTTCAAGTTAAACAATTTTAACTTTATTTTGTTTTGTTCTTAGCCCTGTCAGCAAGATCAAGCTATTGCCAAAGACCCCCTCTGCTAAGCGAAAGAGGGGACGCATAAGGAAGGAAACGGTCATCGAAGAAGAAAGAAACTGAGAATCCCACAGAAAGGTTGAAGATTCAAAACATATATATCAGGGCTAGACAAATAGCACTGCCCGACGCACGGGGCAACCAGTTTTGGTTGGTGGGCATGTAATTTGATAACAGGTGCCTGCCTGCGGACAAGTGATTTTCCAATTAACCAAAAAAAAAAACCATGTCCGATATACTCAATTATCTTTTGCGTTATCGCTTTAAAAGTATCATGAATCACAGAAAAGCACTTGTTTTTCACTGCTGTTGACCACTGCATCGCTGCATATGCGTACATTGAATAGTCGGAACTCCTCTAGATTTTACCAATTAACATATCGTTAAAATATGCAGATGTCGTAAAACATGGAGTTACCGATGTCGTCAAAAATATTGTATGGGAATTTAGACATTTATTGTCAAAATATAAAATTCGTACTGTGAATACAGATGCTAGTGGTATTGAATTTGTTGTTGATTGCTGTTCCCTGGCAATCACACAGCCGGGCCGTGGTGTCGATGTTCTGTTCACAGATTGATTTTATAGATCTATGGTCTTGGTGTATTGTTTAGGTCTCTCACTCAAGAAATGATTTAATATCAATACTTCAATTCTATGTAATTTAAGAACAAGAAACTTATTGACGCAAGCGTCAAAAATCGGCCGCAAACCAATTAATTGTTCCTTTGATAAAGTAATAAGAAACTGAAATTTGCGTGATCTGTTTTTTTAAATTTTCTTACATTTATCTGTTAAAATATCCTCGTTACATGAAACACTTGTATAAGACATTGCCGATTTTCTTCATGCATAATGCATGTACAGTATATGTATAAACAAAACTGTCCATAGACCTCTGCGTCTCTGCACTTTAATAAAAACGTCTTAGAGGATGTTAACACCTGCCCCCCGCCCCAACGCCCTCGAGATAAAATAAATATAACAAATCCAGTTTAAGCTGATTAAAAAGAGAAAGTATTGTTGATATACAACTCGTTCTTTGTTTTAGACTATGCCTACATATAAAGTTGCCGCACTTTTGTCATGTAAGAATTTGTCAATCAGGATTGGATGAAACATTTACCCCCAGTATTTACAAAATTTTGATTATATGATTATTGTGCTTTTAGTAAACATTTAAAAAATCTTTTTTCAATTTTCTATTAATATAAATATATTTATTTAAATTTTTCTAACTCCGCAGAAACGCACGGCCACTTGAAACTTTCATATCAACTAACCGACCGCCTCCTGGCGGCCGTAAAAAGGTGGGACGAGCATATTTTTTGGTAGGACAAGTACCGATAGTTTTACGATAGTAACCTGTCCGAGGACAGGTACTGCAAAATTGTATTTGTCTAACCCTGTATATATATAAATCCTATAGTCAATTTAAAAAAGGACATTACAAACAGTCAAAATTATAATAACTATTGTGAGTCTCGGAGTAATTGTCTAATGATGTCTGGGGTCAACCGAATGTCTCTTGGTTGAACTGTATGGAAGATTTGTTTTCCCCCAAAAGCATTCAAAATGTTGTAGAAGGGGTAGTTACATTATTATAATCAGATTTGGATCTTTTTGCAAATATTTGTACAAACATATCTTAATTGCATGGGGTTTTTCAGGGATTTCCCACTACCCAGTGTAGGGCCGAATATGGGCCCCATCTCCAATTGCAAAACCCCTCCCTTTTTCCCAAAAAAGAACTGCATATGTTCAATTTTTGAATGCAGAAGAACTTTCAAAGTTAACTTGATCATAATTCATGAAATACAAACATTGTCAGGTTTGGAAATTGTGTAAAACTTTATTATAATGATCAATTCCTTGATTAATACATCTATAATACCTATGTAAAACATCAATTTTATTCATCTTAGGCCAAAATAAAATTATAGTTTGTTTGGAATTGCCGCCCGCTTCATTAAAATACCCCCGCTAAAAAATTTTATTGGCAAAATATTGCAAATTATATTTTTTATCGTTCTATCGTCTTGCATCAATTGTTTATTACAAGTTAGTTTGTTCGTCAAAATAGCTTTTTAAAGTCGGGTTTGAGCTCGCATTAATTTAACAACACTGGTCAATAAAACGCTTTCTTCATAATATTTATGATATAGAGATAAGAGGT
The DNA here is from genome assembly GCF_032062105.1 of Saccostrea cuccullata. Classification (NCBI taxonomy): domain Eukaryota; kingdom Metazoa; phylum Mollusca; class Bivalvia; order Ostreida; family Ostreidae; genus Saccostrea; species Saccostrea cuccullata. The sequence continues at coordinate 1,187 of NW_026929554.1, read as the reverse complement.
GGCGATTTGACAAAATAAAAGCCGCCAAAATGTCAGACCAGGTTGGATTAGTGGATAGATAAAACATTCAAGCGGTGAAGAGCAGAACATTTATGCATCTCCATAAAATTAAAAGGTGAATAAAAAATTAAATGGAATGTTACAACAATACCTGGAACGAGCTATTCTATAGATTGCACACTGAACTTGATAGGCTAATGCTACGTTTACACTATGTTCCCGGCAGCCACGGCAGCCCCGTTTGCCCGAAAAACGTAGTGCGCCTTGAGATTTTGGTTATTTTCCCCTCTATATCCAAGTCTTGACAAGTTCTTTTGCGGTCTTCTACGGAATCCGTGATGGGCCGTAGGAAGAAGTTGCCGTGGAGTGCCGGGGGCTCCACGGCGCACTACGGTTCTGTCACGTATGCCAGCACGTTCCCACCAGGCCTCTTACGTTCTGATAGGTCCCTTCTCGTTTCTCGCGTTCTTATGAAGTTCTTATACGTTTCTCACGTTCTGTCAAGTCTTTCTACGTATGAAACATGGAAAACCGGGGAAACTATGCATCACGTTTGTACCAGAGAAGGTCTCCTAACCAGAAACAATCATTGTATCATGACCCTTCGAAGATAAAACATCATGAATTCCCAAGATGAAGATTTTATTTTCGCGTGTTTGCTGGGTGCATCCCTAAAATCACTTCGTCAAAATGAAGAGAATCAGCAGCAGTTAGAGAGAGGGAAGGCAGGAGTGCAGCAACTTCTCGGTTGTTCAGACTCGAATGAAACTTCTCTGCAGTGCCCGGCTTTTATTTGCTTCCTCTCAGACCGCGTGCGCCGTGTCAGACCGTAGTAGAACGCAACGCACCGGGACCATAAACCGTAACATGCCGGGACGAACCGCGATTGAACGCGAGGAAACGGCTACCATACACCCTAGTTTGCCGTGAGGACCGTGATGAAACGTGGCAGAACGTAATAAAATGGACAACAACCGTAAAAACTAGCCGTGACAGAACGCAGACTAAACTCAGCAAAACGTCTCTAAAACGTGAATGGACCGTGAGATGAATGGAAATATACATTCTCCCTTCCCACTGCGGACTGCCTCTAAGTTCTGTTACGGTCTATTTCGTGCTGTCGCGTTTTTTTTTTGCGTTTATTCCGTTTTACTACGACCTACTAAGTTTCACATCTGCAACGTGGC
>NW_026929553.1:0-39527 GCF_032062105.1 Saccostrea cuccullata | reverse complement strand
AAAATATTAATCTTTGTTGTATTGCATTTGGGGGATTTCAGTCACAGAAAATGTGACCTTGAGTGTCGAGTTTTGGACAAGAATTGCAGCTCTCCACCGTCTAGTGGTGGCGTTTTCATATAAGTGAAATATTCTCGAGAGGGACGTTAAACAATATAAAATCAATCAATCAATCCCTGCAATGTCTGCTTCAGATATTGGGCTTATCCTGACAGGTTAACTTTTGTGTACTTTCTGAGGTAAACAGGTTTAGCTTTATTGTGCCCTATAAAAGTAATGGCAACTTCACTGTGGCATCAAAAAGTTTTGAAACTAGCTTAAATGTTAGTTAAGTATATGGCTGTGTTAAATCAGGAAAGAATATATGGCATGAAGGTTTACCATTCCGCAAATAAGACATCAATAATGTTGTGCATTTCTCTATGTAAAACACAAAAAACCTCAAAATCGTCCATTTCAAGAGTAATTCGCCTTCAGAAAATAGTGTCCACATCCATCGCCCACTTTAATTTTTTGATTTGGATTTTTTGTTCAACAGTCAATAAAAAAATCACATATCTCAAAATCCTTGTGGGCGATGCCTGTGGACAGTACATGTACCATCTGAAAGAACATTACTTAGAAAATTGGTGTCTTTGTAACCTTTTAAGAAAATACGGGAAAATGCACTTGTTTATGACTTCACAGTTAGCATTTAAAAACCCATGTGAGAAAAAATGATTTGTACGATTTTTCTGCATGGAATAACAATTATTCAAAAAGCATGAGTTTTCACCCTTTACACCAATTTCATTTTTTAGAAAAAAATCACAGGGTAAGATTTGTATGGAGACCATACCTTGTTCGTTAGAAAAAAATATTAATGATTTCCATGGAAGTGGTGAAATATGGTCATTTTTTAAAGATATTTGGTTTTTGTTTGCCCTATTTCGACTGATTGGCAAAAAAAATTAAGTCTCTCTTGAACTTCAAAGGGTTTTTAAAAAATAAAATTATTTCTGAAAAAAAAAAACTTTTTTTCATTCAGTACTGATCAATTGATGATGTTGAAACTTTTAATCTTTTTATCAACTTTCCAACCAATTCAACTTTATTACCCCCGGTCGGAAAAGGACAAACAAACATTATTGAAACATGGTCTACACATGTTACTTTCGGGGAAAACGTGTTTGCTTTTCATTTGATTGGGTCTCTGTATTCACTTACCAATGTCACATTTATCTCCAAACCAGCCTTCATTACACTGACATGTAAACTCCGTAGCTGATACCGCAGAACAAGCTCCATTCACACAGTCATTAGAGGAACAAGGATCTGAAGAAAAAAAAATATCGGAATCATCTTAAAGTGGTGGAAATTCAAACAAAATCGAGTATGTTTTTCATGTTTGCTATCAAATGCTGCAGTTATTTTAACATGCGACCGTTCATTCCAGTAATAACAAACAAAGAAAGAAAATTTATTGTTTATATTTATATCTGTTTAAGTTATCATTTTAAGTAGGATGTAAAATAATAATTATTGTGTTAATGATGCGAACGTCTTTGTACGTTTCAATGATGGAACGGCCACTGATCAAGAAATTTGTACAGGTAATATGCCTAATGTAGTTCATGCAGTGATGAACGCAATGGGTTTTCTTAATAAATAAAGAAAAATATATTAAGTGGATGTAAATATATCATTGTTAGACTTGATCCATTGTTAACTCACAATCCCACAATTATTTCAGTTAGTACAAGCAATATGAGATACACTTGCTGTGGCCTTCAACTGGACATTTAGATATATCGACGACGTATTGTCAATTAATAATGATAATTTCCATTCATACGTTGACACGATATATCCTGGTGAGCTTGAGATAAAAGATACCACAGAGTCCGACACTTCTGCTTCATACTTGGATATTTTACTTGAAAAAGACACTAATGGTAATCTAACAACCAAGCTATATGATAAACGTGATGACTTTAATTTTTCTATCGTCAACTTCCCTTACTTATGCAGCAATATACCTTCATCACCTGCATACGGAGTATTTATATCTCAGTTGATTCGATATGCAAGAGCATGCTCTGCGTATGAACAGTTTCTTAAACGAGGTAAATTATTGACAAGCAAGTTGATGAAACAAGAATATCAACAGTCTCGTTTAAAGTCATCATTTCGTAAATTCTATGGTCGATACAATGACCTTGTCAGCAAATACAATTTATCATTGAATGAAATGCTGAATGACGTTTTTCATACCAATTGTTAGTCCATTATTTATACACTGAATTGACCACGGATTTTTTCCGTTATATCCTGATTATGACAACGAGCACACGGCGGGTGTGACCGGTCGGCAGGGGATGCTCACTCCTCCATGGCACCTGATCCCACCTCTGATGTTTCGGAGGTCCGTGTTTGCTCTGCACTTATTTTGTATATTTGTTTAATGGACGTTGAGATTGAATACTGTTCGTTATTTCCATATGCATTATTGAAAATGTTATTTTGTAGGTAAAGTATGGCAATTATGATTCATTCGTATGTAATGTAAACCCTAATGACAAATAAGCCCAAAATAAAGTTTAAAAAATGCTTCGAAAGAAATATTTCTTTACGACCGAATATTGAGTATTCTTGAAGAATTCATTATTGTACAGGACGACAAGATTTCAATTTTGCTTCAATCAAAGCTAAAAAAAATATTTTCTATGGCAAATATGAACAGAAGTTTATGTTTTTTTTTTCTGTCATTGAAATAGCTAATTACAAATTTGCATCAAAATTCCCCAATGTCAAACACGCAGCACATATTGCTTTAACTAATATCAAAATATACTAATCTTCACGTACTAGTGTCACAATTATCTCCAAACCAGCCTTCGTCACACTGACAGGTATAGTCAGTGACTGACACACGTGTACAAGCTCCATTTACACACGTGTTACCGCTACATACGTCTGAAAAATATTCTTATATACAACAAATGGATTGTTTTTTTTATTTTTCCTAGAGTCATTTATGAACAAATTTCTTTACCATATATTATTTATTCTTTTCGCATTAAGTGCATTCAATAGTTTCTTTTTGATACTACTAGAGATGACTGCAATATCATGTAAAATTGAGTACAATGCCTGTTAAAGGAAATACTTGTTATAAGTAGAACAAGGTCAGAAACATAATGCTGTTCAAACAACTTAATTGATATACAAATGAAAAAATATCAAGATCATCTAATTCTGTATACGCAATACCAATAAGTTAAAAAAAGTCTAAGGGTATTTGGAATCAAAACATACGACAATGTTTGTAACACAAAATAATTTAGTATTGATTTCTCCTGCAGTGGTGTGTTCCTTCGTATCAAAGAGATGCCAAACTTTAAGGTTGTTTAATAAAATTGATAGCAAAATAAAAATATTGAATGATGAAGACTGGACAACATACCATTCTGACAGAACTGTCCAGAGAAGCCTGTCTGACACTGACACTCAGGAGTCGAACCAGCGGTCACATGACAAGATCCGCCATTCTGGCACACTATGCCGACACATACATAAGAACACATAAGGAAATCAAGACAGTTCAAAACCACAATAGACAAAATAATAATCATATATATTTCTGAATAATTATTGATTTGAATCAAAAGAAAAAATACAAGTTTGGTAAGAAATTTAGATGCACGAGTACGTATTTTTACAGTGCGCCAATTTATGCAGAAATAAAAAGCAGTGAAATCTGCAACACATTTTGAAATTATTTTCATTTGAATGGCGCAAAAAACAACCAACGTCTTTGATTTGCAGACCCTATGCAATTGGTGCATATCGAGAAAACGCCTCGAACGCTGTAACCATTCCCATACCTGGTAATAAGGTAACTGCATCGGTTCGAAGATGTGCACAAGTCAAGTGAAATACACCCTGAATTCCATTTATTGAAATATGCATCACAAAAAAGAAATAAACTCCGTAAAAGCTCAATAGTAAACACACTGACATTACTCCGTACATACAAGCACGTCGATACACCTAGTCCGTGCTAATCAGATTTTGGTCAGCGAAAATATCACAAGTGGAAAGAGAAGTTATTTGGTATTTGCGCGGCTGAAGAGGGGGGGGGGGGGGGGGGTTATAAATTATTTTCATAGGCTATAATTGTGAATTGTCTATCTACATGTAGTTCTAATATACATTATTTACAAAGTCAAGTATATAGTCTGCAGTTGGTTTGCGTTTCAAAATTCATTTGTCAATTTTAACTGATAATTGTAGTACTAATCTCAAATTTAGTAATTTGATGTACCGCAATTATTTACTTCATATCTTAAAAGCAATTAACCAGAATAAAATTTTTTTTATGTGTACATAGATCTATACGTTCTTTAACACACAAACATACGAAGAAATGCCATCCCCTGTTCAGATTGACATTTAGGCATTTGATTTTTTAGGCGGGGGGGGGGGGGGTGAAAAATAATTGACATGACCGTTATCTAAATATTCTTGGAAGACGGACATCTCTGCCGAATTCAATTTTGAAAATTTTATTTTAAATTTGTCACTCCGACCACAAAGTATGTTCATTTTTTGGTATGTATATATAAATGTTTTATAATTATGGTGTTATAGAGAGGCTTTCCAGATTTCAGTATACCTGCCTGATAGTCTAGCTACTTTTTTTTATATTTAAAAATAATTTCTGTAGGAGTATTTGGGAGATAATTCTAAAAGCTATGGTAGGGAGTCTTGACACTGGTTGAATACGGATAATTTTTATTTACTAATTGTATATTGAAATAACTCTCTCTCTTTCTCTCTCTCCTCTCTCTCTCACTCTGTAACCATCTGTTACCATCCTACGCACTTTGTGCTGTCCATTAATTAAGCCTTAGGACAGTTCAAGGGTTTTTTTCAGGCGGGATGTCGAAACTTCATAAATTGAAAAATAATTTTAATTTGGACGAGAAGTTAATCCGAACGGCCAAATTGAAAGAGAAACTAAAGGTATTATGAGAAATGAGCTCACTAAATGATACCCTCACCGCCCATATGGTTATAATGGCAAAGTACATATTTTTGGAAGGAAATTGAAAGGGGGGGGGGGGCTAAGTGCAAAGATTTTTTTTATACATTCAAAAAATCTGACAAGCTTAAAAAAGGGGGAAAATGTCCTTTTCCTAAACACAAATATCCTATTTCGTGTGGGGGAAAGGGGGTTGGTTGGGTTCGAACTTCAGTAACAAAATTTTTCTCCAAACACCTACACTTTCCTCTTTTTTAACTTATACAGCGACTTGTCTATAAAAAAAAGGGGGGGGGGGGGCTAAACCTACGCAGCAATATTCAATGTCTATACTATGTATATATTTGTAAAAAAAAAAAAAAAAAAAAAAAAAAAGCCCCCCCCCGGTTCCGACACTTAAAGGTACTTGGACACATATTTGAAGTTATTATTTTCTCTATAATATTACGACTTATATATTTAAAAAGCATTTCACACAAAAATTAATTAAAAATCTTATTTCGTTTAAAAGATATTGAAATTTCAATTTTTCGGCGGGTTTGATTGACATATGCTTGCATTCTCACAAATTTAATTTTATTCTTAATCCTTAGGAAAAGAGGCAATCTCGTCTTGTATAAATGAAAAATATTAATACTATAATCCAAAAAATTCAGAGTAGACACGTTCGAAAGCAAAACAAACACACAATATATTGTCAGTCCATGCAGTTGTGGTAAGCAGACTGTGACGATTGAACGCACCCGGTGATTTCTAAATATAAACAATAACAGAACTCTAGCCCTGTTTACAAAAACTGTGTACATAACACGAGTGTGCTCGATTTGCTAAACTCTGTACGTATCTCTTAGTTCAGAATGACGATACTTGTGAAGGTGTTTTGCTTTCTAACATTTCTACTCTGAATAAAATTATTTTTCCTGATAGAAGTTTTAATATTTCTCATTAAAACACTTCAAAATTGCCACTTTTCCTAAGGATTAAGAATAAAGTTAAAATTTGTGAAAGTGCAAGGATGTGTCTATCAAACCCGCCAAAAAATTTTAAGTTTTAATAACTTTTAAATGAAATAAGATTTTTAATTAATTTTTGTGTGAAATACTATTAAAATATACAATTCGTGATATTATACAGAAAAAAATAGAAAATATTAACTTCAAATCTGTGTCCAAGTACCTTTAAATGCTGAACCTGGACAACAAACAAGAGAATTTTCGAAAAGCTATAAGTAGAACGTGGAATTCTCACGGGGGGTTTCCTCTCTCTTTTTATCTGCTTTTTCAAGTTATCATTAATTATTTATGTCTAGAAATTTAATTCACGTTAAATTCTATTTTCATTATCATTGTACCACAGAATCACACTCGTTTATTATACCCTTTGCAACAAGTTGCGTGAGGTATAATGTTTTGGACGCATCAGTCAGCCCATTTTTTTTTTGGTCTTATAAACTAATGCACAGAGTTTTGTTGAACTATGCTGATATTCAGAGGAGTCAATATGTCTGTATTTGTTCATCACCAGGAAATTCTGAAATCTTTCTTTTTTCGGGAATGTCCGCACTTTTACATTTAGATTTTGGCCATATCTTGAATATAAAAATGAGCAGTTTACAAGAAAATTACGATTCCTTTATTTTTTCTGTGAATTTCAGCACTTCGACTTATGTGGGAGTGTGGGGTATGTGAATTTGCTCACTTTTTCTTTCATTGACCATAGAATTATAAATAACTTTAAATCAAATTATATTAGGTCTAATAAAGCCAATATACAGTATTTATTTGATCATAAAGAAATCCGATCTGTTTTAGACGTTTTTCTTAAAAAAAAATTATGAGAGTGTTATGCATGTTTTATTACCCCCCCCCCACCCCTTTCACAGGAAAATGTCTTTACATCTTCAAAAGGTGAATGATTCGTAATAATGCATACTTTAATATAAATTTGATGAAGTTAAACCATGTTTTCAAAATTTTTTTTTACACCATTTACAGACAAGAGTAATGTTTATTCTTAAAAAAAAATTATCTGCATTTTCTTCAGTCAACCCTACGACGCTTTCAACCTTTGATATTTTCCCTGATCAAATAAATTGATCGGCATGGGCCACGTGTGTACCAGGAAGTTTTTTACTGTTGAGTTAGCAATGGATTACATGATTTATGAGATGCATTTTTCAATAAAAGTAAAATAGGATAATTCTTTCGACATGTGCACACCCCTGTAACGATAGCAGTATTCAGGTAAATATTTCTATCACTGCGTTTGACGCGTTTTCTCGACTGACTTGCATGGAATTTTTGTTCTACTTGAATATTTTCCGTGTAAGTGTATTTTCTATATTGCAGCAAATGCATTCAAAAATAATTTAATTCTCGGTATAGTTCTAGTTTTTGTTGAATTTTTACTTTTCAAACATGTATATTAGTCAGTTTATGGACTTCTTAAAACTTTGCTATCGGAGATGTGCACATGTCGACAGCCAGGATAGAAAATCACTGAAGTGAAACAGTCCCAAAAGGCTATATATAGCAGGTACAGGTGGCCAAAAATGTTCGATTAAATATGGCGGAATCGAGGAAATATGGCGGACAAAGGCGAACAGGAATGTAGTAAGTCGTACAAAGATGAAAACTGGTGCCTTTTTAAGAGTTCATGTCAGCTTTAAGTAAAATTCAAATTTCGTTGGTAAATCTCACATTGTACATGTGTTTTTATGATTAGTAATAATTACTCCCTTGAGGGTATTTCGAAGAAAATGTGACATGAATTTATTGAGTATCTACCTTACCAAAAATGCCACTACTTTATTTTTTAAAAACAATATAATGTACCTTTAAGTTGGGAGCTGCGGGTAGGTTTATCTCAGCTGTGGTCCATACATTACCGGTGCTTGTAGAGAATTGATGCGGTGTGGTCCCTGAGTCACTCATCACTTTTACTGTTAGTTTGGTTACAAAGGGGGATCCTAGATCTCTATTGGATAAAGCATAATCAAATCTCAGGCAACGGTTTGCACCTGTAGGTAGATCAAGTCAACGACCGATCAGATATTGCCATATATAAAGATAAAATAACTAACCAATAGGATAACATGTACGCGTATAAAGTTTAAACAATGACCTATAACATCTCAACATAAAAATAGATTAAGTGACTAACCAATTATAGCTGAAAGTATAATCTCTGTGTAGAGAAAAGAGTGAGGAACAATTTAATTGAATGGTTACATTTCAAAAAAATATTTGCAAAAAACTTTTACCAGTCTAAAATGTAGAATTTTTATTACTGAACAATCGAAGATACGTGAATAAACAGTGACTTAAACCTAGACGAGACTTATACGTATAAAGAATATAAATTTTCGAATAGAGATTTCAACATATTAGTAAAAAATGATAAAGCCAGTGACTAAATGTACATAATTCGACATAAATAAAGGTAAAGTAACGTATTACTGAAAAATCTTACCTTGACTATATAAAAATCGATTAAATAGGTGACCAATCAGGTCTAGACACACATATGCATGAAGAAGTCAATAAGATATAAATATGCATGTAACTTACCAACCAGGTCTCGATGTAATTGAAGATTAAGTAAATGACTTATGTGATTTCGATATAGAGTGAAATTGACAAATGACATCGCGACATATATAAAAATAAAGAAACCGATTTAACTGATTTTGATACATGTTAAAAAAATTATACAAAGAAAGGGAAGCTAACCGATCAAAGCTTTAAAAGGATCACGTAATAATTCAGTCTATTCTCTAATGATTATCAAAGATTTTAATGCCAACTTTACTTCAGCTATGAGAAGATATTCATAATGTTATAGAGTTTGTCTAATTTTTTTTAAATTTTAATAAAAAACTGAAAAAAGAAAAAACGACTTAAAAAACTTACTTTTAAAAATTCAAAACTTACTTTCAATAATTTCAAAAAATGACTGTAATAAACTTACTTTCAAATTTTGCTGATGTTTCCATCTTAGCAATGCTTGCGTAGAAGAAAGAAGATGTAATAAGGGGACGATCATTTGTGCCATAAGATGACCATCTGAAGCTTGTATCTGGTTACCATTCATATCAAAGTACTGATAAAATGAAAAGGAAACGGTCAACTGTACACGAATGTCCCTTTGATCTTCTATCCAACTCGGTATTAATTAAATGTTGTATTTGCTTATCATTTAAATAAAAGTACTGATAAAGCAAAGAGAAAGTAAACCCAAAATATGTGTAGGATGAAAAAGTAATAGAAGGTACACAAGGACAATATGTATAAAGATTTTATGAAAATTGCGTTTAGTGGTGTAAGAGGACTTGCAGATAAGAGATGGGTATACCTAGATCGTAACAAACTGATGGACGGAATTCCCGATTGATAAATACCCTCCCACTTTTCAGGCAGGCGTTATAAATAAAGGACTAATGTAGGCAAGCAAGCATTATGGTCCATGCATTCTTTTGCTATTCAATGTCTCTGAATGTCTCAAGTTTGTTGAAACTCAAATAATCTGAAACAGTTGTCTGTATTTGAAATAATAATATTGTTCACTCCCTTTATTTCCCGATCAAAGATTTTATTTTACACAATGTTTAACTCACATGAGTGCTTTTAGTACTTTGATTTTATCTATCATTTAAAAAGAGTTGTTTTTCTCTAGTTTAAAACTCTTACTTTCTCAAAAGGTAAACATCAAAAAAGAAAATAATTATTCAAATCTTGTACATAAAGTTAAGGTTTTCGTGTAACAGAAATAAATAAATAACAAGGGGAGATAATTCACACATACCAGACCAGTTGACCACTGAAAGTCTACCCCTGTCGTCACGTGTCTCATCAATGTCGTAAAATCATCCTCAAAACTATCTGTAACTTCAGCAGAGGCTGCAATATAGAAGCTAAGACTTTTACAATTTTCATGAAGAAATTCACTTTTGCAATTTTTGTCAGGGTGTTTTACTATACACAGTTTCTTTTTTCTACAAATAAATTTCGATGGTGGTTCAACATTGATGCAGACCTGAGACTGTATCGCAGTTTGTGCCGGAATATCCTGTTTTACATTGACATGTATAGTCGTCAGTTGAAGCCCCGTCCACACAGGTAGAGGGATACTTACACGGGTTGCTGCTGCAGGCTACAAGACGTGATTAAAACGAAGTCATTCTCAGTAACCTGTCAGAAAATTAATTTGAGATCTTTTTAAAACCTTAAGGATTTTTTTCCCACCAGATGGCACTGCCTCCACTGTAAAAGTGAATCCACTTCCGGGAGCGATGTTGTCGTATGTTTCGCTATCAAACCGGACGACCATCATGTTAGATGGACCCAGGCGCTTCTTTGTAAAAACTCCACCACCAGAATTTCCACAAACTCTGCCAAAAAGAGGATAGATATGGATTATTATTTATTTAATCTAAGTATTACTATTTTTTTTAGAATTCGACGTGATGATAAATATTGTCATATTGTCTAACTGATTACATAAATGTGTTATTTACAGCCAAATGATACATACAGTTTTCCTGGGGCCCCTGACAGGTAATCCCGGATCTCCAGAAAATGATTGCAGGCGTCCTGTTGATTGACTGGCAGATCCATTGAGTCAACAGTGAGGCGGATCTTAGTTTTATCTGCTCCCTATTTAGGTAAGAATACATTTTATTTTTACATTTTAATTGAATTTCATTTACTTTCTTTGTTGATAAATCAATACCAAAGTCCCTCGTTTCTGCTGTCAAAGTGAATTTAAAATAATAAATTGCATTGAATATTTTTAAATGAAACATTAATATTATCATCACAAAACATTAAACTATGGGATGTATTGCTCTCAATTTGAATGTGCAGACTCCATCATATCTAATTGTTATTTAAATCCTTATTTTTCCCATATGGTTACAGCATTTAAAATCTTCAGCTTGGCTTAAAAAAAGAAGCTGTCAGTACGTGGTATTTGTTGTGATAAAAAAAGCAATAAATAGAAATTATTGCAAAATATCATTTTCAAAGCTATATTTAAAAACTTTCTAATCGAAAATAAAATTATCAGAACTCTTACATATCCTGCTATAAAGGACAGAGGAGGAAACTACAGCTGTACCACTGGGGCCTATTTTACCTACCTTGACTAGCCATGTACATTTCAAGCCAGTTGTGTAAGGTGACATGGAAATTTGCTGAGATTCTCCACTGTTCAGAGTTATGATTTCACCACATCCTAAAAAATTAAATTTTAATTCTTATGCCCCCGTAAACGAAGGTTCTGTGGTGTATAATTTTTGTCGTGTCAATCTGTCTGTCTGTCTGTCTCTCTGTTTTTCTGCAAAAACTTCAACCTTGCCAATAACTTTTTGAAGTAGTGGATCTATGACATTCATATTTCATATGTGTTTTTCTTGTAACGAGTTGACCTTTTGACTTTAACCTTCGAGTTTGACCCACTTTTACATGAAATATTTAAAATTTTACTTTGGCCATATCTTTTGAACAGTAGACACTAGGACATTTATATTTTGCATATGTAATTTATGTTAAAAGACCTTTCACTGGATTCCAACAACCTTTACCCTTTGACCTTGTCGATTTTCGTACTTGTGAAAAAAACTTTAAATTTTTGAACGGTAAGGGATAGAACTTTCATCTTTGTGAGAAGACCCTAATAAAGATACAAAGAACTTTGACCTTGACCTTTGAGATTAACCTACTTTAAAAAAGGAAACCTTGACCATAATTTTAAAGAGTTGGGGCTGGTGCTTTCATACTTTATATATTTGATCCTTATGACATGAACTTTTATTTGATAACAATTACTTTAAACCTTTGACCTTGACATTGGAATTTGACTTACTTTTTAAGGAATTAAACTTTCACCATTGCTTCTGAACGGTTTGGGTTGGGGCAATCATGCCTTTCATAAGTATAGTATGTTGAAGACCTATCATTTAATAATAATTACACTGATCTTTTGACCTTGAAATTGGAGATTTTTGTACTAATTAAAAAAAACTTGAAAGTTAGCTTACTTTAAAATTTCACAATTGTTTCCCAGTAAGAATACCCTACTTTTGGAACCATTAATTAAATGTGCATTTAAAAATGCTTAATGTTTGCAATGCTGCCATAACGGGACATTAGTGTTTTACAATCATATCTTCTTTCCTTAAGCAGGGGTATCAATAAAATAATTTTTAGAGAATGTACTCTACCAACTCATGGAAGTAAAATAACCTTACTCATTTTTATATTCCAGGACACAATTAATTTCTATCCTTAATATCCCGTATTCAAATATCTCGAAATTTTCTGGAAACATATACTGTATTCAGGGAAATTTTCGCCCCCGTTTTATTCTCGCCCCTTTTGCCCTCTCCTTGATTGGGAGAATTTAAAAGGGGGCGAATTCAAATTACATCCTGATTCTCATAATTTTTTAAATAGAACTATGATTGGACGAATTTAAAACGGGGCAAAACTGTTCACAAATTCAAAAGGGCGAAAATAACACGGGGCAAAAATAAACCAGTATACAGTATTTGCAGCTAACTACCCACCTAATACACCCCCCCCCTCAGTTTAGAGAGAGAAAAAACCCAATTATTTTAAAGATTGTATGATATAAACCCTCTTAATGAAAATTTTAAGTTCCATTTGTCTACTGACCGGGTGAAGTGTCCAGTTGTGAGCAGTCGGCCCCGGTCAGTCCGTCCACACACACACAGCTACACACTCCTCTCGTCTGCTTCACGAAACCCTCGTTCTGGCAGGTGGGCGGGTTAACACAGTCATCTGGAATGGTAATGAGAAACATTTAATTTATTGTTTTTTGTACAACGTTCCAAGGGCTTAATTTACCGTTTTTGGTACAGGGTCCTGTACCCTTTCAATTGGAAATTTTAATTGAATTTATATGAAGTTTAACAGTTGAAGAGATACTTCGATAGTTTATTCCTAACTCACATTATTTCTAAACAAAATCTCGAAACTCAATATAATTAAATTTAAAAGGCACTTTTGAAAAAATAATCTGCATGTCATTTGTAAAACTGTGACTTAAAATCGTGACAAAAATGAGTAAACTTTAATTAGACAGTTTCATTGATGAAAAAATAATATTAAGTTCTGCTCCTTCTAGGGAATCTTTCACAGCTTGTATAAATGAAGTTCTTACCCGCGCATTGGTAGAAAGCATTCAGCTCGGCCTTGTCGTAAAACGATAAATCAGATTTGATTTGTCTCGGTAGATAAGCCAGGTCAGGGTCGTTAGAAATCATATAAGTTGTAGAGCCAAACTGTAAAAGAAATGGCGGATATTACTGATTTCAGTACAATGGTAAATTCGGAAATGAATGAAAGCAAAGCATGCCATTCGTAAAAGAGAATATGCATTTAAGAAGCATTTGATATTGATGTCAATGCAAAGCATTTCATTTCTGTTACACACAAAAGAAGAAACCAATTTTCCCATCTTACTACTAACAAACCTACATATACAGACGTGTTACTTTAACCTTTGAGAATCTATCTGAAAAAACAAATTCACATTCTTCCCAGAATGTGGGATGTTCATTTTTAACAAAAATCAAATTGCATAGCATTTTTTTTTTGGGGGGGGGGCATAATATGCATACTTAATTGGGCAGTTCCCCTTTTACCTAGCAAAAAAACATATCATGTATGCTTAATGTATAAGTTTCAGTAATTTGAATTATCTACCCACCTACAATGCAAATATATCACACAGGTCCAGGCAATATGCATTTTTTCGTTATGGAAAATAACAATGTACATGGAGAATTTAATTGAACTTGTTGTATTACAGCTTTCGGGAATAACGTGCACCCAAAAGTCCTATAGACACCTGTTGGCATCACATTCTTTTAATCTGCTTTCTGCAGAATCGACACGCCTTTTAATCTTTAAAACTGGCTCTTAAACTGGTTCCCTAGCAGAAATGATTACCGTCAACTCGTACATAAAATGTCAGGGTCTAGAGATAGTGAAAATACGAAATTGGAAAAAATATTTCAACAATGAACTTGAAAATGAAAAGACTATATATTTTCATACTGTCACACAAGTAGGTAAACGCTGAGAGCGGTTAATGCAAAGGTTCTCTGTCAATCTTGCTCACAAATGATTATTGTCAACTCGTACATAAAATGTCAGGGTTCTGAGGCAGTAAAAATGCGATATCTGAAGTAATATTTTATCAATGAACTTAAAAATGAATAGGCTTTGTCTTTTCATGCTGCCACACAAGTATGTAAACACTGAGAATGGTTAATGCAAAGGTTTTCTGTCAATATTACCCACAAGGTGTAACAACATACTAACACACACATACGCACATTCGCGATGCTATATAAATATATATCCCCTCCGCAACTAGTTGCGCGAGGGGATAATAAATTGTGTTAGGTTTCTCACCGTCAGTTCATACTGGAGAACAGAGCCCAGATCGTATTGCCTTGCGTTGCTCAATCTTAAACCTCTGTAGTTGAACTCTGCGTCTCTGCTGATGGCGTCCCAGTTGAAGGTGATGATGGGATCGCGGTCCGCCTCACGTGACTGCTCGTGCACTGCACCCGCAGCATGCAACATTTCGTGTAATACAATATCAACCTTTAAGAAATGGTAAATTTATGAAGGAAATAAAAGTAATATATGTTATTGTTGTTTTTTTGTATTATAATTTCAAGTCAATACTGGCGATTTGAAAATAAGGGAACCATTCTCTCAGCATTGGGTTTCACAGATTTTAAAAAAAAAAGTGAAAAAAAAAATGAAAAAACGTGTTTGCATGGAAACCGGTTAGTTTATTTTGTAAAGCACTGAGATTTTACTTAATACGAATAAAACATTAGAGGTGATATCCGTAAAGGATTAAGCATCCTCTGTTAAAGAAGAAACTTACTAGTTCAGAAGCATATACTTACATATACACAGCCGAATTCGTAAAGCCAGAGGTCCTGTCGCCCCGAGTTGTAACCAACATAAGAAGCACATCTGTAGATAATATTATTGAATTAGAGGCCATCTTCACAAAAGAATGCTTGATTTCCCTTTCCTAATCGATTGACTTAAACTGACCCGACTCACAAAAAAATTTTACCTTCAGAAGGCATTGTTAAGGCATTCAGAATTTCTTGTTAGAAAGTTTATTATTAGTGTTACCTACCGCAACCCATTTCCATTTCTAATTACCTTGCTACGTTTCCGATGACGTTGATATATGTAGACTCGGATGTTCTGGGAACCCACGTGACACAGGCCGCGTCATTAAACTTTGAGACTGCTTCATTAAACTTCTGTTGTATGTCTCCAACTGAAATTTGATAATCGACGTCAAATACTTAAATAGGTCAGTCAATAAAGTTATTATAGAATATTGTATATATAATTATATATAAATATATATATATTTCATTTCTGACGTGTACAAAACATTGACTTGCAAATCAGTAACGGGTTAAAGGAGCATCTTTTTTAAATTAAGTTTGATAAATACGTTTATACTAGTGTATGAAACATTCAGTTACTGAGGATAAGAAAGAATCCAATGATGCGTCCTTCTTAGAATAGATCTATATTCTTTGCAAACTTTATTATGCGATGTTTACAAGACCATTCAATCAAATTATCTATTATATTACGGTTTTGGTATGTCGTTGTTTGAATGCTGTAAGGTATCTGTCTGTTAGGCCATTTTAGGTTGTCTTCTGGAACAAAAAGCCTCTTCCTCCTTCTGGCAGGTGTTTGCTGTAGGAAAATAACTTTAACTACAAATATGCATTCCTGATTTTATTTTTACTATTTAAAAAATCTTTTTTTTATATAATTTTCAAAAGGATTTTCTATACGTTTTTTGTTTTGTTTCGCATTTTCCCCTAACATTTTCATTTTTGAGGAATTATGTACTTAAAAAATATGTCAGAAGATCGAAGAGAAGTTCAATCCAATTAAGATTTCTCTACAATTTTGCAATTTCTCCATGGTTACGACATTTCTTTACATTCAATATCCTCATATATCAATTGCCTTTTAGCAAAGTTTCTATACATTTCTCCCCAATAATGAATTATCACCAATCCGTTATTGTCCAGCCCATCTCTCTACATTTTCCTCCATATTGATATTTTTCTCCAAATATTTACCCCTGTCCTACCCCACTAATCCTCTAACTCCCAACTCATCTCGCCACATTCAATCCTGTGTATACATTTCCCTCAAATAATTAAAAATTGAACCCAACTTATCCTTCAAAGTCCAACACATCTCTATACATTTCTACTGATATTAACATTTCTGGCAAATAATTACCCCCACCCACCCACCAACCCTTAAAAAATTAACCCTTCTCTACACAATCTTACCGGTCTCGTCTTTCGCTTAGGATGTGTGTCCAATCTCTGAGCTATTTCAAAGTTCTTTGGGCTTTTGTTGAGGTTCTTGGGCTATGTTTAAAAACACACAAAATTAATAACTTTATGCTTGCGTAATCGAACATTCGGGGAACATGGTTTTTGAATAAATATAATGATGTGTACAATGTGCACGTATGCTAGATAATAGAGATGTTTATTTACAAGTGACGTAACAACGTGTACGCGAAACTTTAACGTACACGATATATGTAGTTTTTTCTAAGGTGTTCAACGTAATTTCATAAATAAATTGTAAATTGATTTCACACATTATATTCTAATTTATCAAAATGTCATGTTCCTTTTACTCAATTTCCAGTGTTTTCTACATATAAGGCACTTTTTTTATTACTTCTATTCTAAAATTTTGTCTGTCCAATGTAATAATGAAATCAAAACAGAAAATGAAAAACCTCTGACCTTCTTGTGCAAGTGATATCGCAGTGCAATTTGAATTTAACGGTCTGTTTCGGCCTTATTTGAATAAAAAAATCAATGCGCGGGATTTTTGCAAAAATAATATTTTAAACTTTTTTTGCTCCCTGACGTCACATTTGTGAATTTAAAATCCCGATATTATACATATTTCCGTAATTTTATGTTAACATCAAAGAAAAAGAGGTTTGAGGTCATTTTAAATTGGTAAAATTTCATACAAAAAAAACTCATAAATAGTCAAATATTTGAATATTTTATCCCATTTGATTGTATGTCTTACAATTCTTTACTCTAGTTAAAATTGATTTTCATATTTTAGATAAAAGAAAGTTACAATCATTTTCAACCTTAGAATGCCATTTAAAGATCAAAAAGAAAGTAAGGCATTGTGTTTGTATTTTACTCTTCATAAAGTAAATGTGATTAAAGTTTAACTCTTCTTTTTCTGTAAATTAACCAGAAAAATACCACGAGTGTGTACATTCCACCTGTTTATGTGATAGTTAAAATACAGTGTACGCGGAAATGAGTTTTTAAATAACATACAAAACATAATTTGTTAATTAAGAGACTGAATTGCATGATAAAAGTCAAAGCGTATTTTCAAATCTATAAATAGATTACCTGGAAATCCCGAACAGTATACAAGCTCAGATGTCCATAACACAATTTAAAAAAAGTAGGAGCAGAGCAAGTATACGGACCTCACACGTGGGATGAGGTTCCATGGAAGGGTGATCATTACCTGCTTACCGGCCAAACCCGCCGTGTATTCCTTGTCATGATCGGCAAATAATAGGGATGTCAACGAATAATCGAGTATTCGACTATCGTTCGATCATATCGACTATCGACTAAAATTTCTTTAGTCGATTATTCGTTAAAAATGTGTTTTATCAAAGTAATTTTGAATTCAAGGCAATAAACTTATATATTTGCCCATTTCATTTATATACAAATCATTATTTTCAAATGAAAAATTATGGGTATGGTATAACTGTTCATAGGAAATTATTCGTACGTCGGCAAACAAGTCTATTTAAAAAAAAAAACATTAATTACTAGTAGACAGCTTTTACAAAATCGAAAATACATATAAATCGGGGTCAGTTGATAGAGAGTACTTAAACCGTGCTTTCTTTTTCTGATATTAATTTCATACAATCATTGATTGTTTGTACAAAATATCATAATTTAAATTTATCCCAAGTTCTCGCTCTCTTCTTGTTTTTATAACAGACGCGCTTTAATTGTTTACCTGTCAAAGATCATTGACAGGCATGTAATAATTGGCTTCAATTATGAGGTACATGTACTGTCGTTATGTAAAGAAAGAACAAATACGGGCGTCTGGTATCCTGCATTTAGATAAAACTTGCAGCTAATATATTAATTTTGATATTAAATACAATGGATACATATTGATGTACAATTTTTATTGCACTACGTACATGTTTACAATTACCAAATTCGTTGTAATAGTATATCGTTGATAGCGTCCAGGTTAATATTGTAAATTAGTCTGTAAAGGATAAACAGTACAACTGGTAAGAAAAAATAATCAAAATTAAACGAATATTCGACTATCGTTCGACTAAGGCATCCGACTATTCGACTAAGCTGTCCGAGTAAAATTGACATCCCTAGAAAATAACAAAAAATCCGTCGTCTACTCAATGTATAAATAAAGGACTAACAATTTCATGGTATGAAAATTGGAAGTCAGCATTCGTCTCAATGATAAATTGTATTTACTGACAAGGTCATTGTATCGATCATAGAACCTACTAAATTATGACTTTAAACGAGACTGTTGATATTCACTGAATTAACGACGAGTTTTTCCGTTATTACTCGATCATGACGAGGAGT
Source organism: Saccostrea cuccullata (assembly GCF_032062105.1). Taxonomy (NCBI): domain Eukaryota; kingdom Metazoa; phylum Mollusca; class Bivalvia; order Ostreida; family Ostreidae; genus Saccostrea; species Saccostrea cuccullata. Next base: position 20,751 of record NW_026929553.1, on the reverse strand, counting down.
ATATTAAGGGCGGATGTGGCGGGTCAGAATAGTATCCTCACTCCCCCAAGGCACCTGATCCAACCTCTGATTTTTTTGTCCGTGTTAGCTCTGCTCTATATTGTTTTGATGTTTTTTTGTGGGCTGGAATACTGTTCGTTATGTCCATATATTCCATGCCATCTATTTTGTGTCATGACACATTACATCTAGGTCTCATTTCTGGGGTATTTTACACTGTCTTGGATCAGAATTCACTCAACGGATAGCTTAAAGTGTATTTTTTTTTAAAAAAATACAGTTTTTCCATAGCAGAAAAGACTTATAGTACAGTGTTTATTTATTTTTCCTTCTAAAACAATTTGAGCTGCATTTTTTGAGAAAATCATTTTGCTTTTAAAATGTGTTATTATGATTTGTTATTTTGCATGTAATTCTATACAATTATTATCTTATCTCATCTTATCGAGAATCGGACGGAAGACCCACTCGTTGCTAGCAACGAGATCGTATCTAGTTCTATACAATTATTGCTGCTTTTTGAGGTCAATACAATGCTTTAGCCATCTGAGGAGTACAATATTCACCAAGCCCTTCGGGCTTGGTGAATATTGTACTTCGAAGATGGCTAAACCATTGTACTGACCGAAAAAACAGCAATAATTGTTTTATTAAATGATTCACTGATAAAATGATGCAGCTCATTACTTGTTAACTTGCACTTAATAAAGTCCTAGCCAAGTACAAGAGAGAAACAGACTTAAAATGTGAATAAACCGTACCAGTCGTATCAATTTGATTTTTTTTTTAAATCAATTTTAGTTTCCATGAAAAAAATATAATGTCAGTGTTTTTATAGGATAGATTTTGAAAGGAAGGAATATTTATTATCAGGGTAAACTGACTGCCAAAAAGTAAAAAATAAAACATGTTCAGTAAAAGTATTGGACGTGGGTCCCTGCATCCCATCTTACCATCTTCACCCTAAAATATATATTCGCCTTTGTTTAGTTTTTTTTTTTCACAAAAAAATCTGAGTCGTTTAAATAGCTTTCCAAAACAATATGTTTCAATTTGGAATTCCCCAATCTATTTTTAGATCAATGTAGAGGAAATAAATCATTGTATTGACTTGGAACGTCACGTGCAGGTCAATACAACGTAGTATTTTTCTAAAATAGTTGGATCTCAGCCAATCAGAGAGATGGAAATAATTCAATCATATAATAAAAAGCATTAGGATAAACAAAACCAAACTAAAAATTTTAAGTTGAAATATTTCTGTACAATCGAATAAACAACTGAGGTTTATGTCTGTTCTTCTGTCATTAAAATAGTTGATAACAAATTTGAAACAAATTTTTTCCCATGCCAAACTTGCAGCTCATATTGCTTTAGCATCTTCGTCCTGCCAATAATAACTAAATTGCGATCTAATAATCAAGAAAAATAGTTATGACGTTATAAACTTATAACTTATTACATTACATATTTGAACAAAACCAGGACCTGTAAACAATTGAAAAATGTTAATCTTTTATCATATGTTTACTTGACAAAACGTAAACATCTTTAATGGATTCAAAAATCTTTAAACGATAAAGATGAGAAAATTTTCTCTTCGTTAGGGGTTACAAAGTTAAGCCTAGATCAATAGAAACTAATGTCTTTTTGGTGAACTCTTATGTATGACAATTTTAATTAAATGTACTATAACAAGTACATAAGAACGAAGACGTTTTGAGATCAAGGTATTCAATGTATAACGACCATATTTTGTATCTAATAATTAATTAATCAATAATTCTAATTACGGTAGCATTTTGAAGATGTTTTCGGATTGAAATTGCAAAAGAAATTTTGATTTTTGTCCAATTAATTGCACCTCGAATTTTACACTGAAGTCTATGGACAGCGCATGTTTGAATCAGATATTGTAAAATGTAATTTGAATTTGAAACAAATCTCTTAGTGAAAATATGCATAAACTCTCTATTCATTAAACTATTAAATAAAAGAAATTCGCTACCGCCGAAATTTTTAGAAGTAAAAAAATTGTCTTTTTATAAAGTGCAAATATCTTTCAAAAAGTTTTAAACGTGCAAAATAATTGTTACCATACAATAGTCATGTACTCAGTCTTTTGAATTTGGTTAATTTCACTTTATCGTTATCTTTCAATGCAATACTACCTATTTTAAAGTTAATAAAAATTGACCAAAACCCCTTCATTATACATTGAATACCTTAAGCTTATAGCTTATAGCTTTTTTTTTTTTTTTTTAAATTTTTTGATAATTATTACAAACCTTTTTCTTCTTTCCATCTATATATACAATCATTCTCTCTGCTAGATCCTCTTCTGCTGAGTTAACATCAAGTAATTTCTACAATTATACACAAACGGATTCACAAACTGATTCTGTGAAAGTCTCATCAAATTTCATTCAGTGGTATGAGAAGAGTTGCGAATAAGAGACGGGTACCCCAAACAGACAGACGGACAGAAAGACATCCTGATTATTCTACATCCTCACGCTTTTCAAGTGGGGCGGGGGTATGAATATAGTTATAAATGTGTAGTCGATTTACAATCCAACAATCAAATATGTATGAATTCATTGTCATAACGAATAGAAATGGTGGTCGAAGAAAAAAAATTTTTCTCACAAGAATTTTATTAAAATATTAAGTACCTTATAAGTCCGATTAACCACGTTCAAAAGTGGTTGTAACAGTCCCGGCCCTCCCCCCTTTCATGCTATGCGTAATTAAATAATGTATTGTTCGTATTTTAAAACTTCTTAGAACTGTACTTTTTATTTAGAATTCGCTAAATTGTTTTAAAATCAAAGTTGCCGTTTTTAAACTTTATAATCGAACGTACGCCTACCCATGAACAGACGTAAATTTTTGGCCTAAATGTCATGCGTAACGACACACTGTATCTTCGTGCTGGTCCCAACTTTACGCCGGCGCAGCGCTACGACTAGGCGGTTTATTCCCACTTAGCCAACTTTTCGAAAAATCCTATTCTCACAAAGCCAAAATTTTGATTTTCACACCTGAGTGATTATGCATACTAGTATATGTATATTACTTACCTGAGAATTATTTCCTTTGGGAAATAAAAACTGTGTAAAAATATATCTACCAGATTCAAAATTTGAGTAAAAATAAATAATTTATAAAATTAAAGAAAAAAAATTAATGTTCATTAATTTTTTAATGAAAAAAAGTAGCAAAATTTAACCAGAGAATTAATGAATTTAAATATATAAATAGAATATTAATATTATTTAAGTAAAAAAAAAATTGTAACAAATATTTTTTTTCGACCACACAACATATTTTTACTAGAAATTAAATAAAAACAATTAAACACTCTGAAGAAATAATTATGTATAATCATTAAAAATGGTTGTGTTTATATACATGTACTAGTAAAAGTGCTTGTACATTATACTACCGATACACAAGTTAAGTATATAATTATTTTATAAATTATTATATTTGATTTTTTTTAAGAATCTAGCTAGATAAGCATAATTATTATCCTGTGGTTAATGTATGCATTTATCATTTTAGGTTTACATCAATTAAATACAATTCTTTAGAGAAAGATAACTTCTTATTCATTCATTTTATATTTGAAATAAGAAGACATCTAAAATAGTTTTAAATATAATGAAATATTTTAAAAATTATGGCTTTATATTTTTTAAAACAATATTTGATATTTTTATTTGAACAATTTAAGATTTATGAGAAGAGAACAATTAAATATTTTATAATATCCTAACAAGGATTATCACTATTTATTCAGCATAAGCTAAAACAGACTATAGCCTACCTGTAATTTATTTCTTTGGTTCTTCACCTGTACCCCATTTCCACTTAGCCAACACCGACTTACCTGTGTTTTACCTGTATTTTTTCAAAATGTTGGCTAAGTGGGAAGACACCGACTAGGCGTACCACCTTTGATGAAACGGGTCCCAGAACTTTTTTTCTACTTATGAATATTAGGGAAGTGCGAGTTTTTTAGTCTTGCAACTGAAATTTGCTCATTTAGATAAAATTCTAAATAGTTTATAATGCTGAATGAATATTTTTTACATCTTTACATAGGTACTTATGTACCAAAATACCCTACATATATTTACATGAAAGTATTTTTAAAGTTGTTACATATCAATTGATTTTAAAATTTATAAAAAAAAAAGGTGAGTCCACAGATAAAAAAAGGATTATCTTCAATCTTACAAATCGGTAAATTTAAAAGAAATAAAAAGTCTATAGAAAATAAATAATATAAAATATGCTTATTAATACAATCATAATTGGTTGTATATTGTGATTTTTAGTCGACAATTCTGTAGTTCTCATTGAAAAGGATCTTTCTTTATGACGACGAAAGGTTTTTTTTTAAATAAAAATTAGAACTTTTTTTCAATCGTTATTTAAAGAAAATTATTTAAGAGAAAAGTTGCTGAAACAAAAATTAAAAATTGCAGCTCATATTGCACCTAAAATCTATGAGCATCTAGATCTATTTATAGTTCTCATGAAAAATAACCAACCTTGTTCAAAACATCGGGGTTGAGGTGTTTTTTCCCAACTTTTTGTGTCTTCTTAGAGCCGCCGGAAGTTCCTAAAGTATTAAATCAATAAAGACAATTCTTATTCCGAAAAAATGTTATTTATAAAACAGTTAAATAGTAGAGATATCGTTAAAACAGTATATCAAATAAATTATAGAAATACTTACCATCAAGTTTACCTGATGTTTCTTTTAAATCAAATAAAAGAAAGCATAGAACAAAAAATAAAAGAGTTTTTTGCATGTTTGTATTTGCACAATCTTGCTTCTGAGCCAATTCGATCTATTATCCTTATTTATATGCCCAGCTCTTCACTTATTTTCCACGTGGTTGCATTACTGCGAAAATGTGCCGATAAAATCATTTTTTTAAACGCAGTTTCTTTTTTAAATTCATATATTAATTTTCCTTTGATTTAAATTACTTGTAAATATTTACTTTTATTTTTTAACCTTGTAAGAAAATATGTGTCGCACTTAAAACATAAAGAACAATCTCGAAGTACATGTACGTAAAATACCTCCGGGTACACTGTATAAGCATTTTAAGCAATTTTTTTTAATTCAAAATGGAAATGATCGTTAGTTGATTTTTTTTCATAAAAGTGTTTTTTAATAGAGTTTCCAAGTTAGTGTGTTAACGTTATAAAATAAAATGATTGTAGTAAATTAATTTCATATACGTGTATAGTATGAATGTAATGCAAGTGGGATTTTCTTCCCAAAATACCGGTATTTTTTTACTGTATGATTTAATGAAATTCGATTTATCTAATATACTAGTATTCATTTTCCATGACCTGCATTAAGTTGGTATAAAAAGTCAAAGATGCTTTAGTAATTTTTTTTTGTATAAATGGAAATTGATCATATTCAAGATATTTGGATTCATGTAATTATGATTCTTATTTAAGTTGACGAGCTTCTTACTCTTTCTTACAAACTTCGTGTTTTATAATTCTTTTGTTCTAACTGGATAAATATCAAATGCAAATAAAATCTTTTAGCTACAACTTTTCAAATCTTATGGTAGTATATAAAATGTTCATTTTTCCATAACACCTGATGTTTAAGAGATGATTGGTCTGTGCTTGTTTTCCACCAAATTTATCATTGTTAAATGTACATTGTGAGCCTGAAATCTTCAATCTCATCTTTTTTTCATTTTTTCTTATTTTTGTATCCAGATACTTATATACATTGTATCTAACTTAACTCCTCAGACATTATCTATAAAATATAACATACCTGCTCAGTAGTTCATTGAATGTTTTAATTGATCTGTTTGTTGAACAATCAATACTTGTTAAAAATGATGGGACAATTTCTTACAATATATTTATTTAAGGAATAACTGTCTTATTTTTCGGATTCATGAATTTAGGTGATCAATGGATTGGCTTGTGTGATAATTTGCATAAACGCCTCATAAAATTATCACACAAGCCAATCCATTTATCATCTTCATGAAGTTGAAAAATCTTACAGTTATTCCTTATATATACATGCTTTGATTTCGCCAATCCACGGACTCCAAGTCTGCTTTTCTCTAGGTGTTGTCCCGCCCTGAACGTGTTTTTTTTGGAACCGCTCTAAAAAAATCATGAGAAAATCAATTACATTTACAACTGGTAATGTTATCTCGGACGAAGACATTGGAAATCTGAATGTAAGCCCATGTTTACACTTTCTGAGTATAAAGAAACTGTCTTTCTCAGGCGTTATTATTTTTGTGCTAATATCTTCTACATAATAAGCTTTGACTATTTTCCACTTGATGTAGACTTCCTGCGAAGCTCAATTAAAAATCAATGATAGAGGCACTCTTGCTCATCATAACTATGCACCTAGTAAGTTTACTTAATACCTATGAGCAGAGAAAATATTTTCAGAGAATTCAAGTATTTTTACTATATAATCAATAGAGCCCCGCCCTAACTCCAGAACCCCTGACCCTGGGGCCATAAAATTCACAATAGTGAGTGTCTCAGTCAAATTTGTGAATTTTATGGCCCGAGGGTCATGGATTAGGGTGTTGGGGGGCTCCCTTGATTATAAAGTGAAAAAATATGAATTCTTTGAAAATCTTCTTTTCTGCTCCTTGGTAGTAAATAAACTAACTAAGTGTATAATTATGTTGAGCAAGAGTGCTTTTACCAAAATTATGAAATTTATAGCCCCAGGGTCAAGGGTTCTGGTGTATGTAGGAGGAGGGGGGACTCTATTGATTATATAGTGAAAATACATTAATTCTATGAAAACATTCTTCTCTGCTCCTAGGAATTAAATAAACTAACTAAGTGTATAGTTATGATGAGCAAGAGTGCTTTTATCTAAATTGTACATTTCATGGTCCCAAGGTTAGGGGTTCTGGTGTTGAGGCAGGGTTAGTTTGATTATATATTGAGAATACGTGAATACGTTCTATTTCCACCATGGAAGAGTTATAGTTCTTAGTGCGCTCTTTTGTGAAAAAGTCGGAGAAGGTACAAATCTCGCGGGATTTCTGGGACAAACGTAACATAAACATATAAACAACACGTTGAATGTCGATGAACAAATCCTCACAAAATGCATATGAAATATTTTATTGTTGTGGACTTTATTTAAATGAAGAGTAGAGATGACGAGGATATTGATTTACATCTTTTGGTGATCGTATATATCTAGTTTTCGTAATGGTACATTTTAACTCAATACACATACCTCGGAAATGTCGTATTTTTAATAATAGACGATAAAGTTAGGGGTTTCGCTTTTATTCATATGTCTTTTAGTTCTTTATTCTTAGTTAGAATGACAAATGCACTTAACATTTTAAACTGGATTGATACTGGCATGTTTTGTATAATCCGCATTACCATGCTGTCCCAGTCAGACGACCAAACGCGCCTCTAATTCTGAAGAGTACACTAATGGAAATACAACGTATTCTTTGAAAAACTAACTAAGTACAACTAAGTTCCTATTTATGATGAGCAAGAATGCCTCTTCTAAAATTACTTATTTTAACGATCAAACACATAGATTCAAGAGGGAGGTAGTGAATTATATTAGACATTATGAATTGCTAATTTTGAGTATTCGAAACATTTTAACTTTTAAAATACCATTAAAAATAGATGAATAAAAATGAAAGTGGCTAAGTTCAAACCAACAAAAAATAATTGATCGAAATAAATTCACCTCTTATGAACGCTAGTACTGGCATGTGTTTTTATTTGGCCTAGATCTTAAATCTAAAACAAGTCCTAAAGGTATAAATATAAATTTAAAAAAATCAAACTGAGTGCAAAGAAAGGATATCGACCTTCTTTAAAAAAAAATAAATCTCATGGCATTTGTCGAAAAAACAAATAAAAATTATCTTATACTGATCTTTTTGTTAAAGACACACTGAACTCGACCTTGTTGTTTACATTCATAATTCTGCTGATTCTGCAGTTCTGTATGTTTTATTATCTTGATTTAAACGCAGCTCGGACGAAAGCTGTTGAATTTTTATATTTAAAAAAGAAACAGGTAATTTATATAAATTTACGAAAGAACGCTTTCAACAAATTCTATTTCAAGAAAAAAAAATATAAGCTTACCTTAGCTGAAATCTTAAGTAAGCTTTTCTGGTCACATTTTGTCAGCAGTCCGTCAGTAAATTAATTGTTCACATTTTTGACTTCTTCTACATCAAAGGTGTAATTTTAACTGAACTTGGCACATCCTTCGGTGAAAACGATTCAAGTTTGTTCAAAAGAAGAGCCACGTCAACATTGATATAGAGTGTTATCTCACCTACATTGCTTCGTAAATGTTAACCTAAAGTATCTATTTAACTCCGATTAAACTCAGTGTCCCCTTCTCCCTTCTCGTGATCAGAACCACACTCTTATCAATTTCCGAGGAAATCTACCGGCAAACAGTTTATAACCATTTTCTTCGTTATACAATTCACAAACACTACCATATACGGCATGCATGTCGTTGTTATTTTTGCCTTTAGCGTTGCACTTCCTCGGCGTTCGTTAATTGTGAAGTCAAACTAAAACGCATGCTTTAACTTTTTTTACACCCTTTCTACATATTATGGTGTTTTGAATGCAACATGTTTCCATACACTATCTATGCAAAAGACATGACGTTAATGTGCAGGACCCGGTTGTATCAACGGTTCATTAAATTTAATGAATTATTAAGCCTAATGATTCATTAAATTCTTAATGATACATTAGTTAATAAAGTCATTAAAGTGTGTTGTACAAAACCCTTATTAGAGTCTTATTTTTTAATGAATCATTAAATATTTAAGAATTCATTAAAGACTTATTAACATTAGGGCAATATCCCACAATGCAATGCATTTATACTTCCGGGGCGTATCTGTGGAAGTTTTCTTTTGCTTACAAAATACCCATAAGAAATAAGCTCTAATCGATAAAATAGTGTTTTAAAAAATAAAACCGAATAGAAATCTTTTAAATTCTGACGTGAAAATTAATAAAAAAAATTACGTCATTTAACGTCTGCGAGTAATTTGAAGGATATAAGCCTAACATAAAAACATAAACATAAAAAAACGTCATGTCATCAAAAACTGCACCAGAATTACTGACGGAATTCAATTTAAATGTTATAGAAATCAGGGAAAGAAAAATTAAACTTTTAGCGAAATTAATCTTTTAACCAAACTTACGGCGGAGAGCAATTTGTATACCATAAATACATGGGGGGGGGGGGGGAGGGGGGACTCCCGCTCCTTCAATTTTTTTCTCTATAAAATCTGAGGTCGACACATCTTTTTTCTTATTTATGTATTCTTAATTGAACTATACCTGATTGATACTGTAACTCTTTTACAAGTATCAATAAGCTGTTCATATTCGTGCTTACTACATTTCACTTCGATATTAAATTGAATCACACAAACAATGAAACTCATTCAAGGAATGTACATGTATAAATGATATAAATGATTGGAGGGGGTTCTATTAAAATTCAACTTATTTCTAACCATACGAATAGAAGAAAGTATCAATATCATGATAGCATAGTCACGAAGGATGTTCAATAACAACAGAAAAGGATAAAATACGGTAGGGTATCACGGTGCAAAATTGAATCACGTCGGTTTACCTTTTCTGCAAAAAAGATTTCATATACATGTATGTATTGTACATTTGATTATGTTCTGCATTTTTTTTTTGCATTAATTTATTAGCGTCTTTCCGATAATTTTCTAGATGCAGACACAGATAAATTTTTAGATATCTTAAAATACGTTTATTTATAAAATAATAGCTTGATGAGATATCATTCTACTACAATGTAACTAAATTTTTTCCATTATGATTTCCAAGAAAAAAATACTATAAATACATGTTTATAAAATGTTGGGTTGGCAGGTATATATGATTTAAAAAATCCCATAAAGGCATACACTCGTATTTTAAAAATATTATAAATATGTAAAGAAGGTTATACAAGCTTTTTAAAATTTATTCTGCTCAAAATATATCTTTCTCAATGCAATGAATAATTTATAACATCTTGACTTTAGCATCGAATAAAAAAAAAACGTAAAAATGTCTCTGAAGCGATTTTTTTTCATTCATTGTTACATATACTTGTGATAGAAGTATCAGGCTTGTGGCAGTATTTAAAAAAAAATAGTTAAAGTTTTTTTTCTGTAGAATTAATTTACATGTAAAAAGATGTTAACACGCAAAAAAATGATAATATGTGCCCATATTTTGTGATGATAGGCTGAAAGGTTTGTGTGTGGAAAGTGGGGGGGGGGGAGGGGGCTTGCTGTTACAGTATATAAATTAAGATCTCAGATATATTTTTCATACCCGTATACTTTAAAATAGGAGCTGTTTTTATTCTTTTACTGTTTTACCTTTGCTACAAAAACTAAACCACTGCATAGATGATGACGAAAGAAATGACGTCACTAAGTTTACAAATATACACGAAGGTATTTTGGATTAACTGGGATTACAGTTGGGATTTCTATTGTGATTTGATTTAAAGAAGCATCTTTATACTTTTAAATTTGTTGACAAGGTAGGTGATGTAAATGTGATTCCAAATGTCTTATTGTCTATATTGAAGGTTCGACAGACCATCCATTATTTTATTTTTAAAACGGTATCATTTCCGAATTTCCTCGTCCATAATGTTCAGTGAAAAAGGCTCACAAAGGGCACTGATTCGTTTCCTTCTGCCAGGCGGGCAAAACATATAGTAGGCCGCCATACTTAATGACCATTTAATGAAGCCCCTTAACCTTCATTAAAATTGAGGAATTTAATGAAGGTTTAATGCACCGATTCGTTCATTAAAACTTTGATACAACGGAATTTCATAACACATTAAAAATAACTAGTTTAATGAAGCTTTAATCATTCATTAAATGTTTATACAACCGGATCCAGTTTTGAAAAATTTGGTAATTTGACTTCACAATTAACGAAATACACAAATACCAGACTCTGGAGTCATGGCAGGACCCTGGCCATCTGGCACAAAGTGAAGTCACTCGAAAGTTAGGATCACACACCATCTGAAAATTTTCAAGAGTACAAATATTGTTATTTCAATTAATATTTTCATTCAATTGTTTGGGAAACACTGTTGAATCAATTATGATGATCCACACTGGCAATCAATTTGCAATGGGTGGGTTGACAACTAAGTAACTTAAAATGTTGAACGTCATAATATAACAAAGAATTATTATATTTTTTTCCCTCATCTTAAAAAATAGATGTGTAAACATAATTGTATAATTATACATATATATAGTCGTCTAAAAATCTCTTAATCAATGTGTATATTCTACATAATACCTGAACATTGAGACTGTGAAATCCTTTTCTGTTAACAAAGTCAGCTTCATTCTCAGTTGGTGTTGAAATCCTGATCTGTGTCCCATCAACACAACCTAAAACTTTAGGAAATCCTGAAAAATAAATGGCAATGTCTCAAGAACTTTTTTGATTGAAGGGTGCTTGGTGCCAGACTGCTGTATATAAAATTTTCATATTGTAGACTATCTCAGAACAAAGTTGAGCCATATTTAGAGCATATTTTCCATAATTAGAAATTCTTGGATGAAGGGGATTCAGGTTTGTTCAAATGAATAAAATAGCATATATGTATAATATAAAATCTGATGAATAACAGCAAGATCAAACTACTTGTCATATTGATACTGAGTGTTTAAATATAAGTTTGCTTATATCCATGACTTCTTGAAAGTATTAGATTTGGGCACCAAAATTTGTGGGAATGTTATAGACTTAAGAAACAAAAAAAAACTTATCTTTGTAATTACATACAATAATGTACAATAAGTTTAAAATGATAGTTTATAATTATAATTTCTTAAAGTTGTTCTCAAATTCCTTATCAAGGACTTATTATTTTAAATCAATTTAAGTTATTTATTATTTAGAAATATGTGCAAGAGGATAAATATTAGGAATTAAGGGACTCCGACCCTCAGCCAGGAAGGACAACTCTTTAATTTATAATTTAATTCAAAAAGTCTTTAAATGAAGCTTGAAAATTAAATATTTTCATGCAACAATATACAATTAATTAGCCCTTGTGAGGTCAACATGGTGAAATAAGGACCCGAGACCTGGCCCACGAGGTGACCTGCCCTGACCGAGGCCGCGTAGCGGCCGAGGTCAGGGCAGGTCATCGAGTGGGCCAGGTCGAGGGTCCTTATTTTACCATGTTGAACTCACAAAGGGTAATTAATTGTTTCATTATACCGATATATATTGAAAAGTATGAATCTTTAACCGTTATCAATTCTTTCTTTGATCGGGATCGGGATTCGGTACAGACCGGATAGTGAAGTTGTTTACATTGACGTCTGCAAATCGTGTAAGTTTTTGCATCATGATTTACTGATTAGAACAATATTTGGTTCATAGCGACATACATTGTTATAATTTACGAATACGTTTCCTCCACACAGTCAAAATCTACCACAGAACTCAACTCTTTAAAGAGCTGCCTCTACTTCATTCCATGAACTGAATATTGTAACGAAATATTGAAACGATAAAATTTTACCGTATTCTTTATGGTAAATGCAAAACAGACCATGCACAATTTTAAAAACATATTTGTTTTTTCGAATAATTATTATCTTATGCATTTAATTCACCCAAAAACCAATTTTTTGATTAAGCGGTCATTTTTAGCGGTCATTAAAAATAATGACCGGGTCATTATATCCCACGTGCAATGATTCCTAGGTCAGAATTGCTTTAAACAGTACCATTTGGAGTCATTGTTGTGTTTTAAAGTTTTCTAACCAGCCAATCAAATTCGAGTATTATCAATAGAGGTATAATAATTTTCAATACATGCCTCTCAATGTGCTTCAATGTTCTTTGCAAAGCTCAATAAATCACTTCTAATATCATATCATGTTAGTATACATAGGTATCGTTTTCGGGATAAAAATTTCTACTTTTAATTAGACCTTTCTGAGAAGTTTAAAGAACCTTGAATCACATTGAGAGGTGTATAATGAAAATTGTTGCATGAAAAGATTTAATTTTCAAGCTTCATTTAAGGACTTTTTGAATTAAATTATAAATTAAAGAGTTGTCCTTCCTAGCTGAGGGTCGGAGTCCCTTAAGTCAATATGAAGTTTTTAAGTATATATTTGATACTATTTTTCGTCATTTGTTTGACATTTTATAATAATAAAATACTTTGAAATGTAAAATATTTTTAATGCTGTAGTTTCTTATATCGATAACAAAGGCTTATAAATTCACCACTCTTGGATCCACCACAGATTTAGTTTCATATCAATAGCGTCATTTAGACGAACTCTAATGAGCATAGAAGGCAAAAAAAAGTCTCCTTAGATTTGACCAAAGTGATGCATCTCTGATCGTGTATTTCATCAAGTTTCACCATTGTGTAGGTAGATTTCGAGAATTTATTTTGTTGAATGGTTGCTCTTACTTTATATGTGTACTTGTAATTATGCGACTGCGAAAACTATTGAGTTATTAATCACTATCAGTGCTTGTACTTTCGTTTTTGTAGATAGCCTGAACAATGCTACGTATACGTACCTGCTATTCTGCGGAACCCCTCCATGACTTTTGCAGCCCTTTCTCCTGCTGGAAAGTTTATAAAATTCCTGAATATCTGGACAATTGCCCCTGCCACGTCTTTAACAATGCGCCCAACGGATGACTCGGAGATGTTGAGGCTGTCTCCCACAAGTCTTAAATGTGCCCCCGTGGCAATAAAACGAAGAAATACAAGCACTTGCAATAGAGGGGGGATTGCTTGGTTCCTTTGTGTATCTCTGCTCAGTGTATTACTCAAGCCGTTAGTGATGAAGACGATAGACGCAGGCCGAAATATGTACCTTTGATAAACCTCATCTTCTTCAAGACTTTCTAGAAGATTAAGTCTGTCTCGAAATACCCGTGGGCGAGGCAGAGCGAAGGGTCTTCTGTTTCTACGTCTATGTGCAGCAGCCATTTTGTTCTTTGAGAATAGACTTAAGTAACCTGTTTTGTGTACTCAAATATTTGAGAATAAAACTGAATTTGAGAATTTTTACTCAAAAGTTTTATGGCTGCGGCTGAGTCTGAGAATTGGGGAGTTGAGAAAATTATTAGACTTGAGAACATTCTCAGACTTAAGTATGGTTTATGGCAGTGCACCCTAATGGATATATTAACTATACCATGAAGAACCTTAAAAACAAATTTTGAATTGATATCTTTAATTAAATACTGTTTAACGTCCCTCAACAGAATATTTCACTGATATGGAGACGTCACCATTGCCGTTGAAGGGCTGCAAATTTAGGCCTATGCTCGGCACTCAGGGCCTTTGAGCAGGGAGGGATCTTTATCGTGCCAAACCTGCTGTGACACGGGCAATCTAATTAGTCCCCTACCGGTGAAACCGGGGGGGACTATAGGTTTCCTCTGCGTCTGTCCGTCCCCGTCAGTCTGTCCCACTTGGTTTTTCCGCACTTTTTTTCTAAACGCTTGCAGCTATTTTGGTACATGAGTGTATCTTAATGAGTTACAGATCAAGTTTGAATTTCGTTTTGCTTCATTGATTTTTGACAGAATTATGGCATTTTGAATATTTTTCATTTCCACTTGGTTTTCCGCACTTTTTTTCTAAACGCTTGCAGGAATTGAGCTGAATTTTGGTACATGAGTGTATCTTAATGAGTTACAGATCAAGTTTGAATTTCGTTTCGCTTCATTGATTTTTGACAGAATTATGGCATTTTGAATATTTTTCATTTCCACTTGGTTTTCCGCACTTTTTTTCTAAACGCTTGCAGGTATTGAGCTGAATTTTGGTAAGTTTGTGTATCTTAATGAGTTACAGATCAAGTTTGAATTTCGTTTCGCTTCATTGATTTCTGACAGAATTATGGCATTTTGGATATTTTTCATAATCGCTTAATTAAGATCGGGTTCAAGCTGCGCTAACTTCCGATTGTCAACAAAAATATGAAGCGAGGAAAAGACGATGGATAAATGATTTGAATTGTCGTCTTAATGTTTATTATTTTATTAGATTTAAGGCATTTACAACTTGAAAATCTTTCAGTTTAACCTTGGACATGACTTTTGCACATTAAAAAATGACATCCTGAAGAAAAAGGGGAACCCGGTAGGGGGCATTCAGAATGCTTGTTAAAATTAGATGTTAGATCTGCTTGCATACTTGCTACACTAACATCTAAAAACATCCCATAAAGGGTCACGTCAAAGGTCAAATTCGAAACACCTCTAGACTTATTAGAATCGATTTCCTCAACATATATGCGATGATTTTGCAGCGACAATTTGATTGGTTGATAGATTTTGAACCCCCTTATGGGATGTTGTTAGATGTTGGTGTAGCGAGTATGCGAGCGGATCAAACATCTAATTTTAATTAGATTGTGACACGGGGCATCGGTTTTTACGGTCTCATCCGAAGGACCGCCCCATTTAGTCGCCTTTTATGACAAGCAAGGGGGTACTGAGGATCTATTCTGACTGGATCTCCACGAGGAACAGAGAATTGGATTGAATTAAACAATAGACACTATTATGTATGCAAGGTTGCAGGAGACCTTCCATTTTTTTCAAATCCTAAAATTTTCATTTGTTGGAAAGTCATTTATAACAAAAATATGTAGGACTTGAATAATAGGTTTACTTATGATCTTATAGATGAAAATGGTTCCTGTTTTGTTTGTTTTTTTTATTTTTTGAAAATGGGCGATGGGTTTAGACGCTGTTATGAAGAAATTTAATGTAATTGATTACATTCCTGATTTCAGTTCCTTCCTTTAGAAACTTTTTTGATTTCTGTGCTTTCTTTTTTCTATGCTTTCTAGACCCCTCTAGAAATTAAACTGACTTTACGAATAAGAATTTGAACTATAAGACCATTATCATATACATTTGTAAATGTCATATAATCTGTCTCTGTCCCCTTTTAATTCTTTGCTCTTTTGTAACATTTAATGTTTTTGTCAAGTGTATCTAACTGTAAAAATGTTTCAAGGGTAATAAAGCAATGGCTTCAAGTTTCATTATCTCTTGAGTTTCACGCAAACGTGAAAAACTACAATTTCTGATTTTTTTTTTCAAATCATAGGGTGACCATCGAGTACTTAGCTTTTGTATTGTCAAATATTCCTTTAAAATAATGTGAGATATCCTTAAATTGATGCCTCTTAAACTTGAGTCATGTTTTAAAGTCAATCGAATAAGGCCACACCAATAAAATTTATTGTTCGTCGGACCCGTGCGCTCTTATTTAAACAAAACTATACAAATAATATAAATTTGAAATTCCTGCACCATTGGAATTCTTTGCTGTTTTCTGTTACATTTCCGCTCTATTTATCGTACTTTTAATCTACTTACTCTGCAAATCAGAAAAAAATATAATTGTCCGCTCAAACTTTTTCACACCCCGCCTTAATTTTTTTTCCTTCCAAAAAGTAATAATATTATGATATTATTATTTAACCGCTAGCCCCCTCGTTCTCTTGTCATCACATGTCCGACGAACAATGAATTAAATTGGTCTGGCCTAAGTGATCATTTGTTGAATTTTGGCAAACACAACATTGGTAGTTTCAAGTCCTTGTCGCCATAGTTGGTACCTATTTTTAAGCCCATTATATCATTATTGCTAATGTAAATCCACCTGCTCATCTGTCTATAAAACTGGCATTGGTTGCTGTAAATCTCAAACACTTCAGTTAATATTTCTTCAGGATACTTATCAAGTTTTACTGCACCTTAAATGAAGCGTTACATTTCACTCTAGATAACCGACTCTTTACCATTAATTTTCAATGCGTCTCAAATAGCCCTTGTTTTCGAGCTTCTTACGATGAAAATATGAAATGAAAAATGGACATATAAACTGTTAAAAATTCATTACATCTTGTAAAGATTCCATCACGAGAGAAAGTCAAACTTAATGCCATATGATATATGTGCTGTATGTCATAGAGTCCTTGGGCTCGTAACATAAAGCTTGCTAAGATTTTGACTTAAGAAGGGTCATAAAACGTTTTAGGAACAATCTTAGGGCCTGTCTAAGTACTCCTTAAGTATGTCTTAAACGTTTACATAAAACGAACTAAGGTAGGTCTTAGCTATGTCAAACTTATGTTTAAAATATGTCTTATGAATCACCCCATATTTTTTCAGTTTATTTAAATATATTGCTACAAATGATTCTTTTATGTACATTCTTATTAAATATAACTATAATATATATTTTTAAAGTTGACGTCCTACAAGTACCTATCAAATTTAGTCGTGTAAGATTAGTTTTCGAATGAAAGATGTACTTCTGTTATGGAATACACTAAATACACAAAGGGTCGATTAGTGGTTCATTGTAACTGTTGACTACTGTTTATCCTTCGAAACTGCGATGTTTTCAGTTATCGTTGTTCTTTTGTTTTGACAAATTTTCACTTGCTATGTTATTTTCGTAGACATTACAAAATAACCAAACGTATGTCTACTTGAAATTAAAGCTCAAAATAAAGTACAAAACAGTTTGAACCCCCCTCCCGATGAAATAAATTTGACATATTCCTAATATAAAGGAAATTCAGTACATGTAACATCATTTACAACATGCAGAACAAAATAATGTGACAGGTCGATAAAGCTTTTCTGACAAGGCAACTGGTCCCATTCATGCTCTCTTTCAAAATTTTATTGTGTTGTATTTATTAATTTTCAATATCCGTCCCCCAAAATTATCTTGCTTTTTTCATTTCAGAATACAAAAGCTAAAATCTTTTAAATGTGACTTTTATTATGAAATAGATTTAATGATATATCTAAAAAAAAATTATCGATAAGATTAGAATTTAGATACAGAGTATATAAAAAAAATCTTCAGTCACAATAAATTTTCTTTCATGTAAAATAAAAAGAAATCAGACAGTTAATGGTCTGTACAAGATCCAGTTATATAGGTCAAACCCGATCCATTCGTCATTAGACACAGGCTCCATTTTCCAGTACAATGTTATCTACAGCAATGTCTCCTTTATAGCTGTTTTTCCTGTTCCCGCCAACTTTGGTTCTGATGATGATCTACAACAATTATCAAGTCACTTAATCCTTCTTATTTAATAACTATTGTACAAAATAGTATGCTGTTACACACACATACTTCTTAAAGTACTTGTCTACTTCTCAACAGTGCCTATTAGTACATTGTAACATACTGTTGAATCATCATTGTTCGTGGGGGACCAATGTTCGTGGCTTTCGTAGGTAACCCTGACCCACGAATTTACATCCCCACGAACGTATGGACAAACATTTGGTTTATCATTTGTTAAAAGTTATTTTCATCGTAAAATAATTGTTACCCTTGTGTCCGAGTGATTTTGCATAGAGAAGACAATCTGCATGCTAATTATTGACACAAAATCCAAAATTAAAAAAGATATATTAAGTAGGTGGAGTGGGTGCTAATTGATTGGTTTCAGGGTAAATGTTTTTAGTCAATTTTGGCATTGTTGTCGTAGTTCTCATGTCAGAGGGTGAATTATGATTAAAGTTATTAATTACCATTCCTATCATTCGGCTGTAATTTGTCGGTGCAAGCCGCCGGTACATTTTTGTTTTCACAAGAGAGATAACTTAAATAAGCATTATTGACCGTGTTATCCTTCTTTGTTTTAATGTTGGAGGGAATAAAATCAAAATGGAACTTGTTACCAACGAAATTACGTCCCCACGAACCAGGCAATTTTTGGCAACCCACGAACATTGACCCCCACGAATAAAAATGATTCCACAGGATACATATCAAGTTTCCCTCAGTTTTTACTAGATTTTAAATTGTTACACATACATACTTCTCAAGGTACTTAATTCTACTACGCAAAATACCAAATAATATCTGTAACACATACAAACTTCTACGATCACTTGAAGCTTCACCTTTGAGTACCACATCATGCAGTAAATCGCGCTTATAAAGTACAGAGTAAAGAGTCGGGAACGGATATAAATCAATCATCAGGTCACCTTAACCCTGTATCCTCAGTACAGTAGCAAATAGTATACTGTAGATTGGGAAATATTAACGGTGGTTTTAATTTCGCTATGTTCGCGATTTATTAATTTTCCGTGAAATTAAATCCATCGTGAATGTTAGTTTTAGTTTTTAATTATGTTAAATTGCTATAGGAAATTTTGAATTAATTTCTCGCAGCGTGAAATTAAAACCATCGCAAATGGTACTTTTTGAGATATCGTGAAATTTTAACACCGTGGAATTAAACCAATTTACAGTATGATATTTACATTTCCAATGTCTTTCACAGAGATAAAATTACAAATTGAAATTTAAGACAGACGGACGGAGGCACGGACGGACGTCGGACACATGACTATTGTAAAATCTCTTCTGGTCTCTGACCAGTAGAGCTAAAAATAAGATAGTTATTCCTTAAGTGAAACACACAATAAATCAGGATTAGAAAGAAGAGTAAGGGACGGATAAAACATAAAGTAAAACCCACTTATAAGGAGGAGTCGGAGACGGATAATAATCAATCATCAAGTCTCTTTAACTTTGTTCTCACAGTAAAATGCTAAATAGTATAATGTAAAACATTAAGTAAAGCACGCTTATGACGAAGTATCGTGAAGGATAATTATTTAAACAATAAAATGCTTTCTTTGTTTGTTGTTACTGGAATAAACGGAAGCAGCTGTTGCAGAAAAAATACATAACCCACTTAAAAAGGTTATGTTAATTTTCTCTGCCAAAGCTGCGACCGTTCATTCCAGTAACAACAAACAAAGAAAGACATTTTTGTTTATATTTATATCTGTTTAAATCATCTTTTTAAGTAGGATTAAAAATATTAATTATTGTGTTAATGATGCGAACGTCTTTGTACGTTTCATTGATGCAACAGCCACTGATTAAGAAATCTGTACAGGTGATATGCCTAATGTAGTTTATGCAGGGGTGAACGCAATGGGTTTTCTTTTGCAATAAAGAAGAAAATATTCAGCGGATGTAAATATATTACAGTATTATGATAATAATTCAATAAATTGCCTTTTATTGTTCATTTTTTAAAAGGGTTAGGACTTAGGAGAATCAAAATAACTATTATTAAATCAAGAATTTTCTAGAAGCTGGTTTGCTTTGTTTTTTTTTATGTTTATTATTTTTTTAATACATATTTTGATCAACTGACATTGTTGTTTTTTTTGTCAACTAGCACAAGTAAATTTTATGATGAAAAGTCAATTCAATGAATTTATGTAATAAAAGCTTTAATTATACATTTTTGAAATAAAGCAGGCTCGAGTAGCTACAAACAAGACCATGCTTTATTTATATAAAGACAGGATTCTGTTCATGAACGCAGAATAACCGCGGGTCAAATAAAGTGCAAAAAATGGACCCTTTTTATTTTTTTAATTTGAATTTGACTTTGAATTGTATTGACTAGGTCCATAATTTAATATATCCATTGAAACCTCTAGTAAATACCAGTCGTTCAAAATATTGTTTTTAGTACCTTTGATAATGGTGTAAGAGTGAGTTCCTTTGAATAATTAAACCAATTCCTCCCCTGGTTTCCACTGTAG